>NC_060122.1:667887225-668190255 GCF_021461395.2 Schistocerca americana
ATTTCTAAATATTCTTTGGTATGCAGTGAAGAACTTCTTTAATTGTTCACTTTTGCCAAGGTTAGTCTTTCTGAAGGAAAAAAGCTCTCTCTTCATCTTTGCAGAGGTTATGATACCTGCTATAATCCAGTTGGAGGATATTCTGTCACTAAAAAAATTTTTTTGTTTTTGAAGGGAAATGGGAATTTAAATAGTACCAGAAAATGTTTAAAAAGTTTCAAATTTTTCATCTACTGTTTGAGAGTGGTATACAGTCTCCTAGGTGCCTATCTGCATATTGTACAAAAAGTTAAGAGCATTGTAAAAATTGACAAAAATTTATGCTTCGTATTGTCATTTTTCTGGATTGAGGTTTACTTCCCAGAAAGACTGGCTGTGCATTATGGTCAAAAAATCCTAGATTTACAGACCTAACAGAACAATCCATGTTGCTAACTACTTGGTTTCCCTGGTAGGGGATGTACACCTGAAGGTTTACTTTTTACCCCTTTCTCTAATAGAGGTGCCAAATTTTTATGAAACGAGCACAAAATGCCTGAAGAAGATCTATAAACTGATAGTACATACACACTGATATCTTTGATTTCAACGCCTGACAATTCTATGTCTTTTTGTATATAGTGCGAGTTGCATAAGTCCAGTGGTAAAGCTGCAATACCATCTTTTACAAATACACATCTTCCTCCACCACTGCAGACTTTCCTTGAGAAGTTATGCACTAGTTTGAATTGTGGTAACACAGCTGATTCTATTTCAAGAGACTTCACATAGTGTTCAGTAACACACAGTATTTGGGCATTTCATAGTTCTAACTCATTCAGCTTAGTCTTAAATCCTTGTACATTATGAAAATAGGTTTTTGGGCCAGAGTCATGTTTCACACCAATCAATCCATTTCCATGAGCTAATTCTGGCATTGTTTCATTAATTACAACTGCATTTTGGCTTTATTTATAGCACTACTGTATGTCTGAACTTTAACTGAAGTTCTTAAGTCTAATTTTCTTTTAGCCAAAGATAGCAAAAATCCTGCTTCTTTGTTGTAGTCCGCCTTGGCCATGAGTTAGCACTTTCTGTGGGTGGTGCTCTGGTGCCATTGCTGTTCTTGATACCTTTCTGGGTGATGGAGCTGCTGGAGTCATTGACATTGTTGCAGTAATCTTAGGAAACTTTGCTTTTCTTTACTTTAAAGAAGCAAGAGAAGTTTATGTTAACAAAAATGGTGCTGATGTTGTTGAGACAGCTGAAGCTGTAAGCAATGACATGTAGCTTAATGAGATAAGTTCTGTTGCACTTGGTAGGAATATAAGTGTTGAGCAAGCACATTTATTTTGTTAAACCATTTGAAAGTAAAATGGAGAGATAATTGGATAGCCAGGAAAAAATAGATTCAGAAATGTACATCTGAAAGTTGTGAGTTTTGTAATGCTGTAGGTATCAGGCAGATAAAAGGAGTTGGGGTAAACACCTCAGAGGGCATTACACTTTTCTCCAATACTAGGTAACCAACAATTACCAGGTAATCAAGTTAATGATAATACTGCTTCAGTTTCTTTTTGTGTTGTCAATCTTCCTCTTCCATCATTCTCAACTTTGGTGTATCATCTTTAACTTTTTTTCACTGCTGTAGTAAAGATTATAAACAGAGAGAAATGTTTAAATGTGGAAGAATGAGTAAATGTAATTTGAAGTGGTTGCAGGATGTGTTTGTGAAAATGTAGTGATTAATGATGATGCGTGTAACTTGATGTAGTGAGAGGTGATGTGTTAATGAAAAATAGATAGTTGATTTTGAATTGATCATGTAAAGTTTACTGAAGGTGACATGTGAAGGAACATATTAGGAAATGAAGATTAATGAGGAATAAGGTTTTCTTTCCAACCAGAGGTGTGTTATCATGATGAAAAACAGATAATAATGGAATAAACTGACTTGTTTTAAGGTGTATTGTTCTGGTGGGAAATGATTAGCAGATTTATGTAACATGGATAAATACTGCATGTGACTATTGAGATTAACTGTTTGACAAGGTAATGTAGAGAATCTAATGAAGTTTGAAAAGGAGAATACTAATATTGACATTAACTAAACTCTCATGTGAGAAGATTGGAAAGAAACAAGGTAAATCGAAAAAGTTGTATATAAGATTTTAGAATTTGTATATAATTTATGTCCATATCGAGTCAAAACATTATGCTGGAAATAGTGACAGGCATTGTGGCACCACTGCAGTATTTCTACCAAGTGAGCTACTGTATATGAGTTGTAATGAAGAACTTCTATAAGCAGTGTAATTATGTTATGTTGTAAATATTATCAAAGAATGATTTGTACTGTAGAATTTGAATCTAATTAACACAAATATTTCAGTTAACAAAGTAAATAAACAAAATGCTTGCATTAGCTACCATGGTTTGCTGAAGTTTTGAAATTATTTTGATTTAATTACTAATTTATTTCAAGTAAATTTAATTGGGTGCTGCTTTAACATGCTAGTTAGAGTAAAGATTCATTTAATTTAGTCAATTGGAAAATAATATTTAAGAAACAAATATAATAATGATTCATTTCAAGAAAATGTAACTGTTATTTGTATGCTTAGACAAAACTTTGTTTTCAGGAACTATGGACCACTAACTGAAGCCTAAGCTGCAGTTGAAGGTGAGATATGAACACCACATACCTGAGTGCCCTATATATGTGAGAAACAAGTGTAAAAAAATTGTGAGGCTAATGATGTTCCAATATTAAGGTATGAGAAAAATGTAACTGGCTTAAAATAAAGAGATGCCATCCCTATTAAAAAATTAAAATTTATAAACATTGTAAAATCCACAGGAAATAGAAGTTTCACTGTTGTGTGAAAAAGCTAATTTTGTATAAAGAAACTATTTTGATGTTTTTAGAAGCAATATAATTTTGTCAAATCATAGCCTAGGTTAGTTTTAGAACCACCAAGTCTTAAGTAAGGGAAATGTAATTTACTATATTTTGGTTTTGGAATTGGCCTGATGTTTGAGCTTAATTATTCAAACTTTTTATAAGCTACAAAACTTTTTCACAATTAAAGGTGGAGTGGGGCAAGGCACCTTACATCATGCCTGTTGAGATTAGACATAACAGTGGTGAACAGGCGTGCAGTATGAGTCAAACACAGGACAAATGGCACCTAATAGAAGTTTCAATGCAATCTGGTAGAGATCATTAGTTGACAGACCCTGCTTGAGCTGCAGTCAAAGTACTGTCATTTTTACTGGCAGTTCTGTTTGTAAAATTTTCTAATTGTTTATTAGTTACTACTATAATTGTGCTTCCATATGAGAGTGAATGAAGGTGTGAATGTGAAATAATATTTTATGTATAGTTTTTATGCTGTACATTGAAGTAACTGGTCTCATGAGGAATGTCCAAGAATGAGACATGCACATGAGTTATTCACACTGGGGAATTTGTTGTAAACTATTTCTTCACTTTATGGTACTGGGGAAATCAGATGACTTCAGTAAAGTAATTTTGTTAACAGGGAGCTAATTTTATATTTGTGGGTTTTCAAAATTTATTTATGTTAATTTTCTGTTCTGATTCAGTGTCAAATTTTGTTTGGTTCTGTACATCTGTGCTGGATGGAGCAGATTTGATGCTGGTTTCCAATTAAATGGGATGTTTCTCTGTCAATCAAAAATTAGCATATATGCATGTTTTTTGGGGAATTAGAAGCTTCTTTTGTGTAGAGAGATGACTAGAGTTGGGGCTTCAACACCATAGTGACCAGACTTACTGATACGTGCTCTGATGAAAATTATTGATATTGTGATATTTCGATATCAAATTGTTTGAGAAGGGCTGCAAAGTGTGGAAGAGAGTTTGAGTACAGCTTGGTGTGAAATTCAGAACTTTGGGTGAAGTTTTAAATAACTAAATTCCAAGTGGCATGTTGCTTACTCATAACTTTGGATGTTTTGTTATACGAGACTGATTATAGCAACTTTTGAGCAAGCTAGTCTAGAAGAAACAATTTGTTTGTAAATTTTCTGGGAGGTATCACTAATAATTACAACAAACTGGCCATGATTGTGAATGATGTGTGCTTATGGACTTTTGAAGCTTTTTACAGCTTAGAGTAAGGCCCAAGTAGCGAGTGTAGTAGTATGCAGCAAGCGTACTGTAATAGAATGAAATTTTACACACATAAATACAGTACTTTCATGTACTATTCCTTCCACCTACAAACAATTTTTAGTGTGACTTGTGGTTACAAGGTGTACAGCTGTTTCTTCTATAGCTTTTTCCAGCTAAGAACAGCATTTCACTAACTTCAAGGAGATGTGCATGTGAGGAAAGATTCACCACAAGGTGAGTTGAGCTTTGCAGTGCATCACATCACCACAAGAAGTTACAGTCAACATTGTAAGCCAACAGTGAGTATTCAGAGTCGACTATAAAATCCAATAATGACCTTTTAGAGTCTGAAATGGGAAACAACAGTGATAAAATCAATTATCAAATTCCAGAATTGAAAGAAAATGTAGAAGCTGGCTTAGACAGAGTGAATTGCAATACAGGTGTAGTTGAAGACAGAGCCATTGTTTTAGAAAGCAAGTTTGTTAAAGCACTAAGCAGAGAAAGGACACAAATTTAAAATCTGTACCAAAATCACTCAAGACAAGGTTAATAAGTTAAGTTCTGAATCAGAGGAAAATATAATGAAATTAGCTCACAAATAAATGAGCTACAACGAAGTGTTACAAACAATGTGACTCTACTAGATTAAAAAGTAAATGAATTTCCAGAAAATTTTGTATCAAAAAACTTGTGTGTGTGTGTGTGTGTGTGTGTGTGTGTAGTGGTATTGTGTGGTCAAGCCTATCAGCAAGAAGCTTTCCATGTGATAATTTACTACAAAGGTCAGATAATTCAAATAGTGAAACTGTCAAAAATTTCTTGTATGAGAAGCATTGTCATGGGCCAGTCAAAATTTTGATCAGTGTCAATCCTTCAGTGATTTAAAGAAAAATTTTATGAATATATTTCGGTCAGCATCTTAGCAAGCTATAATTAATCGTGAATATGTGAATGGCTTGCTTTACAGGGAGAAATGGAACTGTTGAATATTTTTTGCAGAAACTAATTAAAGAAACTACTATATTTAGATAAACCTTTTGATCAAATGACTCAGACATGTGCACTCAAAAGAAAGCAACCTGAATGGCTACAGTGGAATCTAGTTCGTAGGCCAGATGATTCATTTGATCTGTTTCTTAAATATGTTGGTAAATCAAAGATGGCTATGGAGAGAATTAACTTACAAAACTTTAGTCATGAGAATCACCACCATGGAAGTTAGACTTCTGTTTTCAGTGGGGAGAATTATAGAAGTAGGGATCATGGGAAATTTAGACATGAAAATCAGAATGGTAGGGCTAGAGGTTACAATGGAAAAACAAGAGATTGAGGTTGGGAAAGAAATGTTGATAACAGAGATGGGAGATTTGATGGATGAAATAGAGTACAAACAAATTAGAGACTGGGTAGCAGAGGAAACCATCCAGACAACCTCATATTACTCCAATGAGGGATTGTAGTTTTGAGGTGAACACATCAAATTACAGTAGAACCCCTTAATTTTCTGTAATTCAAATAAGCATAATAATTATGATGAACAGAGTCAAAGGATGCAGATAGAGCATAATATTAACCATCTTAGTTCTGATAAAAATCTTGGGTACTACATGGAACAATGATCCAATAAGGAACAAGTCTGTTCAAAAATGTGTTGAGACTCCAGATTCAGATACAAAGGGCAATAAGCAATTTTTACAACTTAGCTGAGAAGGAGGTTGAAACTAGTAATCAGGAAAATGATAACTACGTTGTTCCTAACTTGATGCTAGGAAGATGGGAGGTGGGTGCCGGTGTTTGAAGAAAAGGATGCTGAATTTGGATATGATGGTGTCAGGTTACTTGCAAGTGTAAGGATGATATAATAAAATGAGCATTTAATGAATTCATAAATTATCTTTTGGGGCCTAAGGCAACTGTTTATTTGAACCATAAGGCAATGACTTACATTCAAGAAGGAAGACTATTTCATAACAGTAGAATAACTAGATGGCTCTTATTTTTTCATTACTTTGGTTATGAAATGAAGTATGTTTTCAGGAAAATAGAATTTCATAGCTGACATATTTTCTAGATCACCTTTAGGGGCAAATCTGACAATATTAGTGGTGAAGGGAAAAGCATTCAAAAATATACACTCCTGGAAATGGAAAAAAGAACACATTGACACCGGTGTGTCAGACCCACCATACTTGCTCCGGACACTGCGAGAGGGCTGTACAAGCAATGATCAGACGCACGGCACAGCGGACACACCAGGACCCGCGGTGTTGGCCATCGAATGGCGCTAGCTGCACAGCATTTGTGCACCGCCGCCGTCAGTGTCAGCCAGTTTGCCGTGGCATACGGAGCTCCATCGCAGTCTTTAACACTGGTAGCATGCCGCGACAGCGTGGACGTGAACCGTATGTGCAGTTGACGGACTTTGAGCGAGGGCGTATAGTGGGCATGCGGGAGGCCGGGTGGACGTACCGCCGAATTGCTCAACACGTGGGGCGTGAGGTCTCCACAGTACATCGATGTTGTCGCCAGTGGTCGGCGGAAGGTGCACGTGACCGTCGACCTGGGACCGGACCGCAGCGACGCACGGATGCACGCCAAGACCGTAGGATCCTACGCAGTGCCGTAGGGGACCGCACCGCCACTTCCCAGCAAATTAGGGACACTGTTGCTCCTGGGGTATTGGCGAGGACCATTCGCAACCGTCTCCATGAAGCTGGGCTACGGTCCCGCACACCGTTAGGCCGTCTTCCGCTCACGCCCCAACATCGTGCAGCCCGCCTCCAGTGGTGTCGCGACAGGCGTGAATGGAGGGACGAATGGAAACGTGTCGTCTTCAGCGATGAGAGTCGCTTCTGCCTTGGTGCCAATGATGGTCGCATGCGTGTTTGGCGCAGTGCAGGTGAGCGCCACAATCAGGACTGCATACGACCGAGGCACACAGGGCCAACACCCGGCATCATGGTATGGGGAGCGATCTCCTACACTGGCCGTACACCACTGGTGATCGTCGAGGGGACACTGAATAGTGCACAGTACATCCAAACCGTCATCGAACCCATCGTTCTACCATTCCTAGACCGGCAAGGGAACTTGCTGTTCCAACAGGACAATGCACGTCCGCATGTATCCCGTGCCACCCAACGTGCTCTAGAAGGTGTAAGTCAACTACCCTGGCCAGCAAGATCTCCGGATCTGTCCCCCATTGAGCATGTTTGGGACAGGATTAAGCGTTGTCTCACGCGGTCTGCATGTCCAGCACGAACGCTGGTCCAACTGAGGCGCCAGGTGGAAATGGCATGGCAAGCCGTTCCACAGGACTACATCCAGCATCTCTACGATCGTCTCCATGGGAGAATAGCAGCCTGCATTGCTGCGAAAGGTGGATATACACTGTACTAGTGCCGACATTGTGCATGCTCTGTTGCCTGTGTCTATGTGCCTGTGGTTCTGTCAGTGTGATCATGTGATGTATCTGACCCCAGGAATGTGTCAATAAAGTTTCCCCTTCCTGGGACAATGAATTCAAGGTGTTCTTATTTCAATTTCCAGAAGTGTATATTTAAAAGGAGTAAAATATGAGGGAGATATTGTGAAAATTTGTGACGACACGAGGAGAAATCAAAACCATGATGAAAATTGGAAATGAACTAAAAGCCACTTCAGTAAAATGGGAGAAGGAAAAAATTAAAAAATATTGTGAATTTATTCAGAAGTCAATGATCAGATTTTGATGACTGGAGGTTACGTTTGACTGAAAAACACACTGAAAATTTAACAAAATACGTAAGTGAAAGTTTTGGACTCTGTGCATGATGCAAATGCTTACAAAAGATACAGAAAAACGTACTTTTTTATAGTATTGGCAGAAGGCTTAGAAATAAACTTGTTATTTGTAAGCATTTCTAGAGAGCAAAGGTTAGTAATAATACTTGTAGAGGATTGATGCATAACATTTTGCCAAAGAAAAATTTAGAACTGTCAGCAGTTGACATTTTTGGTCCATTACCAAAGACAAAATGGGGATCACTTTTTTTTTCAGATTTATTATGCTATATCAATTGAAAAAGGCAACAGTAAATAAACCATTTCACAAATAACAGGTAACTATTTTATGAGAGTAGATTTATCACATGCTATTCTGTCTCACAATGGGTCTCCATTCACATCAAATTGATGGAAAAATTTTTGGTAGAAGCTAAAATAAAGTACATTTTGTTTCTCGAATTCCACAAAAATAACCTGGCTGAGAGAAACATGTGGGAGACATGAAGACTGATAGGAAGAATGTGTAGGACCTACTGCAGCAAAAATCATGTTAATTTGATATATTCATTGATATTGAGGATGTAATGGATAGTGTAGAGCATTCCTCAATTGGGGTTTTAGCTTTTTAAATTATGTTTAACAAGTCTCTTGCAAATACTGTTTCTGAAAATGAATACTGACTTTGCCAAGTTGTGATGCTTACCTGCTTTATTTCTTCATTTGTTGTCCTTGGTGTCAAGGCATTGTTTTGTTACAATGGCTGAAAAATGGGGTTTGGAAGTTTAACACTGACTACTATAAATGATGTAGCCAACAGGTGCACATTTATGTTCCACAGTTCTTTACTTCCACTGTTCACAGCCCCCCCCCCCCCCCACCCCCACCCTGGTTCCTACCCCCCAACCCCCCAGAGCACACATATGATAACTATTGTTCAACTTTTGATAAGCCTCATTAATAGGTTGCAGGCAAACATCCACATACTGTTACAATAGTTTATTGTTGAGCACCTATGTGCAGTCAAAGCCTAACCACAAAGTTCACAGTTCTTGAAGAATAGAAAGGTACCTATGGAACAGAGATTTTCATTGCTTTAACACACAACCTAATTGTGTTACACTTATTTCACAGTTAAATTGAAGCATTGTTGTTGATCTAACCAACACAACTTTCTTGTCTGAAACTTGGCTGTAAACTGACTGTCTGAGGACCAAAAATTAGGCCCTTATACAAGGGTTGGAACTCAAATAGTGGCAACTATTTATTCACAACCAATACAAAAGAGTTACATGTTTGAGCCTGTTGCTGCTCTTCAAAGTAGTCACCAGCATTGTGTAGAACCCAATGCAAGCGATGTGGAAGGCGTAGTATACTATTAGCAGAACCTGTTCTGTTGATGGTGTGAATGGACCAGTCTAAAGTTATGGTGTTTCTCGTGAACCACTGTAAAGGTGTTATCCTAACGTACTTCATTCCTCCATGCAGACCATCAATGCACAGTATTACTGTTCATTTTTGGAGTATCACCTGTGACCAGGTTTACAAAAGAAGTGGCAACACTTTCTGTGGAACCCACCCACCATTTCGCATGACAATGCGCGGGCGCATACAGTGTAAGCTGTGGCTGCTCTATTCGGTTGATGGGACTGGAAAGAACTGTACCATCCACTATACTCCTTGGACTTAAGTCCTTGTCACTTTGATTTGATTCTGAAAATGAAGGAACCACTTCGTGGCATTCACTTCAAGACTGTTCCAGAGATTCGACAGGAAGAAGACCACTCCATTCACACTATCAACAGAACCAGGCTCTGCTAACAATATACTATGCCTTCCACATCACTGGAAGCAGGTTCTACACAATGCTGGTGACTACTTTGAAAACATATGCTACATAGAAAACTTCCTTCTTTTTAACAGTTTCTTCTCTTACATGGGTTAAGCTGTATTATTTGTTTAAATCATGAAATTAACAAATATAGTTATGCAAAAAATACTTTTGACAAAACTGAAAATTACTTTGGAATTATTTAAGGGCTGGCTTTGCTAACATGTTTTCAAATAGATCCTTTAAAATTGCTATTAGTTGTTACCCCAAATGTTTATAATTATTATGGAATTTATATTTGTTTGTAAGTGAACAATAGAATTTGAGTTACGAAACAATCACTGACTTTCAGCCCATAATGAAAGTATTAACTATAAATAATCAAAATAAATTAGAAAATCAATTACATATCTAAAACTAAGCACAAAATTAGACCTGTTGTTATATTCTTTAAAGCAGAGGGCCAACCTTTCTCTTTTATGGAAATGCAGATTACACTCACGAAAATTAATAATAATTAGTCAGACATAAAAAAAAGGAATTTTAAGGAGTCAGATGGCAAAACAAGAGGGGATGTAAAAATAGCCCAGCTTGCTTCGTCAAATCACCTCCCTCCCCTTCAATTGGATTGACCAGATAGATATTGCAAATAGCTAACTGGGCAATTCAATTACCACCAGTGACCACAGAAAGTGGGTTTAACCATATACACACAAAAAATTTTACATACGAAATCTTATCAGAACTACATTAAATATATTTTTTCAAATTTATACTTATATGAACTGGCCATATAAAAATCCCCATACAAAATATTTACATACAGTGTATTGTACATCTGCACAAAATATCCACAAGTTATACCTTTAATAAGAATTAACCATCTTCACCGTAAGCGATGTCCTTTTTTTGATGAATAAGGATTACATTCAAAGATACATGTCACTTGATACAAGTCCTGTGTTGCTTAAAAAAAGATGCTCATGGATTGCAAAAAGTTAAATTACACTGCGCATTGCAGCTCTTTTTAGACAGAAAATTTCACTTGCCCATTGTTTTGTATTTTTCAGAAGCACTTTCACACTTTTGATGAGCCTTTACACACTTTCGCACCAAGTTGCCCCTGCTTTCAACAGGTCCAATTGACAGTTAGTAAGGAAATGCACTTCTATCAGTTCCCTTTGAAGGTGGTTCCCCTCTGCCACAGTACATGAAAAAATTACACAAAATAACCTACTTCAGTACACTGACTTTTACTTCTAACTAAGTCTATGAAAAAAATGTTTTGCGCTAAAAAGGATAGCCATTACTTCATAAATAAATACATTTCATAGTCCTCATGAGATCACAATAATCAGCACTAAAATTGATTATAGTATGAAAGGTAGGAACTAGAAAAAATTTTAAAGTCAAGTACACATAACACTACAAAACATTAGTCCAAACTGTCTGAAACTGGGTAAACTTTAAGACTTTGGGTCTCTTTTTCATTTACAGAAACTAAAAAACTCATGATGTGCAGTAGCATAAATTTACTAATCATTACAATATGAAAAGAGAATAGACCCACCATCACATAACTTAATTACTACTCAAATCAAAATTAAGGGGATGGGAATTATAACAAATACTTGCCCCACTTCTCTACTCAACTCTGAGCATTATTTTCATTCAACCAGAAAATTAAATCCTCTTAAAATCACAAAATGTTACCAAATAGGTTACCTGTCAGGATATTCACATTAGTCCAGTATCACAGTTGCCAGGCAATCAGCAAAATTACTTTTCATCATTACAGAATTACCACTTTAAGCTCATAATTCCTCAGAACACAAAGAGAAGTTTTCAGATAACCTATAGATCTGATAATGCAGCATTATATGACTTGTACCTTACTGAAATATTGTTCTTTATGGTTGAGATCTCATTTCCAGCTGCAGTATCATGAATTACACAATATACACATTACTCAATGTTGCCTGGTTCAAAATTAGATAATCAATACAGTTACACCACATTTGTTTGTATATAGTTATCTTTTTCACTAATCATGTCTCTCAGCTCCATTATTTTACTTACCTTTCTTACCTCATTAGCTAGTGGAGTGCATTCTCAAAAAATGTCCCTACTGCAGAGACAGGCTCCCTAATCATTAAGACCCTAATGTTATTCTTTATTTTATTATTTCATTATTGCTTCATTATCTAATAAATACACAACTGTTCTGCTTATCTAATGGAAAACTGATTCTACTGAAAAACACTCCACAGTAACAGATCCTTATGCTAAGGCAAATTTAACTCTTATTACCAATCACACAAAATTATCACTTAAAAAACTATTACTTGCTTGACATTCTAGCCTGAAGGGTGATATGCATACAAATCTTGCTTTTATTTTTTCCACACACATTACTCCAGGGAACTATGTCTAAAATTGGAAATCGTTCATGTTAGATAAGGCTGTACCATGACACACTTCTATAGGTAGATAGTTATCTCCATATACTGATGTCATTGAACACAAACACTTCTAGTATACCACAGTTAATATTCATATCAAGTATTCAAGATGGATTTTACTGAATTTTGCCTCTGCTGTTGCACCAATGAGCTGATTACTTCAGATGTTAATTATAGTTTTCAGATCATTTGCATCTTCTCCTCCATATAATGCTGACACCTTTCATTTTCAGTTTACCTTATCTTCTTGACAGAAATTCTTTAACCATGATGCCAATTTACTTTCTTCCATCCTCTTATGATTCCTTTACTTACAACTAACACAACAAGAAAACTAAAGTATCCTACTGTACAAAATCACTTGACAGTCACAGAAAGAAGGTTCCTGATTCACTTATAAACTACAGATAGGACAGGAGAAGAGTTTGTCTCAGGAAACATGAAAAATCAGACAGACAGCTGGGGTAAGCATTATAGCCACAAAATGAATCCAACACAGAATATTGACACCCTACTTGCTACTTGCACAAGAAATTATTTCCAAATGTTACATCAATGCTAAGATTTTGAATCACCAAGAAACTGCACTCCAACAGCTGTCCTGCAAATTCAGAAGTAATAGTACCTCTTGTTTCACACTCTTTGACAGCTTACGAGTAGCCCAATAATTTTTATTCCAGAAACATGCATCACTACTATACCCTCTGTGTTCATAATAGATTCAAAAAATACCTGTGAAATACCATTCAGATCACTAGCACTGTCCAGTAAACACTTAACATGTGTACCTTGAACCCTTAATGTTATTACAGGGTGCCAAACTTCCTTCTTACTTACCATGTGATCTTCTTCATACAACAAATCCCCATTGATCTCTTACCTGGAAAAACTATCATTCTGTTTACCAAATGATTATCAGACACACTGCCACTTCCCCTATGCCTTAGATTTTGTACTTCTTCCACCTTTTGTTTTATTTTAGCCAATTTTGATTCTACATTTTCATTTACTTTTTCCAGTCTTTCCTCTACCACTACTGTACACTTGGTTTCTACCTCCATTTCTAAATCATTTTTAATCTGATCGATTTGGTTCTCAAGTTTCACCCTATTTTCAGCACATTGTTTCCCAAAAACCTCCACCTTCCTACTATTGTCATCACAAAGTTTCTTTCTCTCTTCACCACATTTACTTCTCAATGTTAAATCCTCATTACCATCAGTGGCCGGCCGGTGTGGCCATGCTGTTAAAGGTGCTTCAGTCTGGAACCGCGTGACCGCTACAGTCACAGGTTCGAATCCTGCTTCGGGCATGGATGTGTGTGATGTCCTTAGGTTAGTTAGGTTTAAGTAGTTCTAAGTTCTAGGGGACTGATGACCACAGAAGTTAAGTCCCATAGTGCTCAGAGCCATTTGAACCATTTTTACCATCAGTGCTACTTTCTTTATACTATTTCCCAACCTCCTAATGTCTTCTTTCAAACTATTAATGTCTTCTTTCATACACATACTACTCATAATTTGTCTTAACATTGCTTCAAATTTTCCATTAGCATATTGTCCTGCGAATCAGTCCCCATTAAGTCTTTCTGTTCGTTTAAAAACTTAACCTTTACAGCTTTGTTTTCAAGCACATTACTCTGCTGATATCCACTGTGTCCCATCTGACTGTCTTGTTTATTAAGGCCCCTCATTAGGTATCACTTAATATAAAACAGCTTTTGCTATGAAATTATCTTATGCTGCAGTGTCGTTTTGATCTGCAGTTGTCATTCCAATTTGTCATCTGCAGAGCTGCCTCAAGTTGTAATTTCCTTGTCAAGATGTCTTATTTATCCCAGTCAGCTGTGCTGATTGGCTGCTCCTGTACTCAGTGGCTGCTTCCATAGAACCCACTCACTGATTGGCTGCTGTCCTGTTGTGGCCATGAAACCCATGCACTGATTGGATTTTGTGTCTCCTTTGTTAAAACTGTACTGCAAACCATTCTGACGTTCAATGTCAAAGTTCACAACTCCTAGTTTATTGTGTCCAATTACAATAGTCCTCACCCAGGCAAATTATGTGATGTTTGCCAGCTTTATTTCTTCGTTTTTTGTCCTTGGTGTCGACGACTACATTGCTACACTGGCTGAAAAATGGGGTCTGGAAGTTCAACAATGACTACTTTAAATGATGTAGTGGACAGGTGCACATTTGAAATCCTCAGTTCTTTAATATCACTGTTCACAACCCCCGCCCTCCCCAATATACACATTTAATATGGCTAGTTAACTACTGTTTAACTATCGATAAGCCTCATTAATAAGTTGCAGGTGAACATCCACATACTTCCAAAATAGTTTACTTTTGAACATCTAAGCAGTAAAAGCCTAACCAAAAAGTTCACAGTTCTTGAAGAACAGAAAAGTGTGTATGGAATAGACACTGTCATTATTTTAACACACAGCCTAATTGTGTTACACTTATTCCACAGTTAAGCTGAAACATTGTTGTTGATCTAACCAACACAGGTTTCTTGTCTGAAACTCAGCCGTGGACTGACTGTCTTGGGACCAAAAGTTGGGCCATTATAAATCCTCACAATAATATGTGCTGAAACTACACATTGTTTGATGTTTAATTTACAGAAATTACAATTAAAACTTACTTCATTCACTTAACTGAATACATAGAAAACTTCCTTCTTTTTAACAGCTTCTTCTACTAGACAGTTAAATCTGTATTATTTGTTTAAATCATGAAAGTAACATATGTGGTTATGCAAACAGTACTTTTGACCAAACTGAAAATTACTTTGGAATTAATTAGCCTAATAGATCCTTTAAAATTACTTTTAGTTGTTCAATCAAAATTTTTACATTTATTATAAAATTTATGTTTGTTTATAAGTCAACAATAGAATTTAAGTTACAAAACAATCACTGACTTCCAGCCTAAAATGAAAGTATTAATCTAAAACTAAGCACAAAATTAGACCTGGTGTTATATTCTTTAAAACAGAGTGCCAAACTTTCTCTTTTATGGAAATGTAGACTATACTCAAGTATGTTAATGGTAGTCAGACACAAAAAATACGAATTTTAAGGAGTCAGATGGCAAAACAAGAGGGGAAGTAAAAATATCCTAACTTGCTTCATCACAAAGTCATTTCATATACACAAAGCGAAGAAATTATTAGAGGTGTCATAGAAAAGTGGGGAGAAGCAAGAAAAAGGACACATTATGAAAAGTTTAATTTTGTTCAGTTTGGAGAGGTGGATTTTGTTTTGCTGGAAATATAAGAAAAATACAAACTTATGACTTTTGAATTAAATAAAATTTTTGACATCTACATAGGTCCATTTGAGATAAAGGAGAATCATCACCAAAATGTATATATGCTCATGTACTTGAAATCTAGAAAAAAAATTGAACTTTGAAATGTCACTGAACTGAAACCTCATAAGCATGATGCTTAAAGCAAAGTTTGTTACTGTATGAGTTTTCTGGCTTTTTAAAATTGTTGTAAGGATATGTCTTTAATGCTTTATACTAACAAGTTGTTCCATTTTTGTTTTTTATCTCTAGTAGCAATTTTATAACTCTACTATGAAGAAAAGAAATGCAATTATATCAATTAGGAAATCAGTGACCATAACAAGATACAGTCTGCTGGATGGAATGAACTTGACAATAAACAATGATACTTTATTGTTTACACTTCCCTGAAACATTTAAAACCTAGGTCTCTTGAAGAATCATACCCCAAAATATACTGGACGATGAGCTGAGACGCAAATTTCTTTGAAATATCCAGATGAGTGTTATTACTGACTAGTAGTTTATGCAACAACCAACACTGGAACTTCTATTGTACAGTGCCATTTCCCATCATATTCTGATAAACATTTTCATGTCTGGTAGCTCAGATGAAGAAATGTTATTGTTAACATTAAATCATTTCAATAATTACTCTTTGATGGGACTGTGGGGATCAGTCTGTAGGAGCAGGCAGCCACAAACACTTTCCCATGGAGGAATAATTGTATTAACAGTTATAAGAATCAATTATGACATAATAAACAGTTTACCCTCTTTTTGCCATTTGTCTCATTTTCATTTGACTGCCCTGTACATATTGTGGTAGTGAAAATATACAAAAATTTTAATCTCAAATTTAGTTTTGTTATTCATTAAAATTAAGACACATACAGCTGCTAATATCAAATTCAACTATGTACTATGTAATGTTTGAGGATGAATGATGTTTTCTAGAATTTAGAGAAAAATTTGTTTATTGCTATTAAAAAAATGTGTTAGAAATGTGCTTCCTGTCAATAATATATGTGCATCATTTTCACCTGAGTATGAAAATACTCAACCTGACCAAGAAAGTGATGCACCCAGTAGGGGAGGAGAAAATGAAATGAATTTTCATGGAATGATAGGTATTTGATGTTATGGTAGTGATTAAAGAATCAAGTCAAATTTACAAAGAAGTTTGCACAATCAGCCCACTTACCAGTATGATATTGCACACTATCTCATCTTGATGCAGGCTTGGATTTTGTTGGGAAAGGTGTCAGAAAATGATTTTATCCTCTCCTGAGGTGACAAAAAGCTAGTGCAACTGGTCCTTGTTATCTTGGACACTGGTAATGGGATAGAGTTGATTTCTCCTGAGATAAGCTGACCCACAGCAGTAGCAACAGTTCCTTGATATAATGGATACTGGTAATGGGATAGAGTTGGTTTCTCCTGAAATAAGATGAGCCACAGCTGAAGTAACTTGTCCTTGATATCTCAGGTACTGGTAGTGGGATAAAGTTTATTTTTGAACTGATCTTACACATGTTCAATCTGGGGCAGATCTGGGGATCTTGCTGGCCATGGGAGTACCTCAACAATATTCAGATAGTTCATAGAGACAACTTCAATGCGTGAATAAACACTGTCCTTTTGAAAAATGGTACCATGGTACTGTTACATGTGTTACAAGAGAGGTACCACAAAACAAGAGATGTCCATGATGTATGGTTGCATGGTCAGAGTTCCCTCAGCTACAACCAGTTATGACCTGAAGCCATACATGATGGCTCCCCACACAAGAAGCCCTGGAGTAGCACTACACTGCCTCTACAAAATATTGGAAGAATGGGGCAGCTCTCTGAGTTGCTGCCATTCTCAGCAATGATGGACAACCAGAATAGTGCAAAAATGCAATTTGTCACTGAACATGGTGTGATGCCTTTCATCAGCAGCCCATGCTTCCCTGTCAAGAAACAACTCCAAACATAGCCACATATATTGTTGTGTTAATGGCAGCCTAGTATATGAAAACAGCTCCAAAGTCGGCTGCTGCTAGACTCTGACCAACAGTGCAGGATAACATGTTAGAAAAAGTCCACAACGTGCCCTTACGTGGCAGGCACAGATGTGAAAGACTTATGATGTGCTTGGTGTACAGTGTGGTGATCCTATATTGTGGTGGCCAGACATGGTCGACTGGAACCTTCACAATAAGCTTGCCTGCTCTCAGATTCCCATAAAGTTCAGCATCAGGCCACATAAATCTGGATACTGCATGACTCGACCAGCTGGCAGTTGGAGATTAACCTATCTCATATGGGTATAAAGAATCTCTGTGCCTTTGACAGTGATCACACAATCTCTGATATCTAGGAGGGGAAGTTATTAAGATTTAAATATCATCTTTAATGGTCAAGTCTGCCTCCTAATCTAAGTGGTCAGTTAGCCTGACTGCTATGTGGATTCTCAGTACTACAAGGGATTCTTTCTTGATGTGACATCTGGAACAATTGAGGAGCTACTTGAGTGAGAAGTAGTGGTTCCAGAGTCAAGAAAGCCAATGATGGTCCAGAGAATGGTGTGCTGACACCACACCCTACCTAACCACACCCAGTGACCTTGCTGGCAGAGGATGACATGATGGTTGGTCAGTCCCAGTCAGTCACAATCAGTCCCTGTCAGGGCCAGGACACAGAGCTTTCCTTGCTTTGCCTGAATGATAAATCTGTGGCCTTGAAACTTTGTGATGGTGGTAGTCCTCCACAGTCATCCTTCAATGCATGTATTTTTTGCAATGTCGGATGACTTTGCTGAGACTGAAAATCACCTCATCATGTTTCTGAAGGTGTGTGGCAAACAATGCAATGATTTCATCATCCAATCAAAGATGAAGATGTCACTACATGCCACTTTAGGAGAATAGAGAGGGGAGTGGGAGGCAAAATTTTATAGCCCATAGAAGCAGCATGTGTGACTGTATGTTGTGGAAAATGAGGTGGAGTACTGTAGTTGACCAAAAGCATCACCTTGGACAGCTTCCTGGGACACTTTGTGTTGACAACCTTGTATAAGCTCTTTAAGAGATTTTGGTAGTACACTCTGTTAGCAGTTTGTGTGATCACTGTCAAAGACACAGAGATTCTTTGTGTTTACTTCTTAAATTATCATTAGCACTTTGACTTCAGAGGCTTTCTGGTATAATAAGTCTTGAAAGTCTCCTTGCATTTGCTGCTGAATCCTGAAGATGGCATACAGCTGAATTACCAAAATATAGATCAAGTTGATTTTCGGATCCAGTAGAAAACCTGAGGAGACTTTCAAGTATTGTTATCATTGTCTGCATTTGAATTATTTTACTCATTCTTCAGTTTATCTCATAGACAGAATTTTCCGGTATCATAACAGAACTGTGATTACAATACCTAGTGTAAGACATAATCTTAGAAAAATTTTCATGACATACGACAGAGAGGATCAGACTCCATGTCAGATTAACTGGAGACTTGAAAGCAAACCACAGCTCATTAGTGCAGATGTTCCCTCATTAGTGCAGATGTTCCCAAATCATACTCTCATCATAGGAGGAGCCTTTCATGACCCAACAATTAGTTAGGATAGTACATTCTTGTACCTCATTGACTATAATATTGGTTATTTGATAAATGAGTATTATTTTAAATTTAAAGTGTCTTTTATGTTATCATTGTGACTGTTGAAATATGAGATATCAGCAGGATTTTCTTTCTCCACAATTTCATCACCTTTTGTCAGCTTACTCTGAAAACATCTGGCAATATTAGTACACATTCCTCCAGAACCTCAACAACTTCTCCCCCATTTGCTTCACGTGTCCTACTCAACCCAACAAGCCACCTTCCTAGATGTTGACCTCCGCCTCAGAGATGGCAACATTAGTACCTCTGTCCGTATCAAACCTACTAACAAATAGCAATACCTTCACTTTGACAGCTGCCACATGTTTCATACCAAGAAGTCCCTTCCGTACAGACTAGCCACCCATGGTTGTCACAACTGCAGTGACGAGCAGTCCCTCTCTACCCTCTCTAAATATACCGAGGGTCTTACTGAAGCCTTCACTGACTATAATTATTCTCCCATCCTTGAACAAAAACAAATCTCCTTTGCCTTAACTTTCCATTCTCCCACCATCTCCCAAAGTCCCACAGTCTGGTCACAGAGGAGCATTCCCCTCATAACTCAGTACCATCTGGGACTGGAGCAACTGAATTACATTCTCCGGCAGCGTTTCGACTACCTCTCGTCATGCCCTGAAATGAGAAATGTCCTACCCACTATCCTTCCCACCCCTCCTACAATGGTATTCTGACATCCACTGAACCCACACAATATACTCATCCATCCTTACACAACCCCTGCTCCCAATCCCTTACCTCATGGCTCATACCCCTGTAATAGACCTACATGCAAGACCTGTCCCATACATCCTCCTACTACCACCTATTCCAGTCTGGTCACTAACATTACCTATCACATCTTAGGCAGGGCTGCCTGTGAAACCAGTCATGTGATCTACAAGCTAAGCTACAACCACTGTGCTGCATACTATGTAGGCATGACAACCAACAAACTGTCTGTCCACATGAATGGCCACCGGCAAACTGTGGCCAACAAACAATTGGACCACCCTGTAGCTGAACACACTGCCAAATATGATACCCCTCATCTCAATGACTGCTTCACAGCCTATGCCATATGGATCCTTCCCACCAACACCAGCTTTTCTGACTTGCCCAGGTGGGAACTTTCCCTGCAATGCATCCTACATTCCCGTAACCCACCTGGCCTCAACCTTCGTTAGTCACTGTCCTTATCCATCCAGCCCCTCCCTGTTCCCATTCCAGCACTACACATCCGTCATTTCACCATCACACCCAGTCTTTTAATTTCTTTTATTTTTATTTTTATTTTATTTTTTTTTTATTTCTCTCCTTTCCACTACTTACCCCCTCTCCCCTCCGCACCACTCTCCTACCCTCCGTCTAAACCGCAACACTTCACTGTCCACAACTCCCACCATAGTATCCCTCCCCATCCCCGCTCCAGCCTCCTCCTTACCCCCACCCAGTCCCCACTCCCATAATGCACTGGTGCTGCTGATTGCAGTGTAGTTTCAGCTCTCTGAGACTACAGATGTGTGTGCAAGTTGCGCTTGTGTGTGTGTGTGTGTGTGTGTGTGTGTGTGTGTGTGTGTGTGTGTGTGTGTGTGTGTGTCTACTGCTGACAAAGGCCTTAATGGCCAAAAGCTATGAATGTGTGAACTTTTTATTGTGCCTATCGCACCTCAGCATCTCCGCCATATGGTGAGTAGCAACTTTCCTTCTCTCGTATTGATATACGAGGTGCATTCAAGTTCTAAGGCCTCCGATATTTTTTCTCCAGACTGGAAAGAGATAGAAACATGCGCATTGTTTTAAAATGAGGCCGCGTTCATTGTCAATACATTCCAGAGGTGGCAGCACCGTACGGCAGATGGAATTTTACCGCCAGTGGCGAGAATGAGAACTGTTTTAAATACTCAAAATGGCGACGTTTTCCTTACTTGAACAGTGTGCAATCATTCGTTTTCTGAATTTGCGTGGTGTGAAACGAATTGAAATTCATCGACAGTTGAAGGAGACATGTGGTGATGGAGTTATGGATGTGTCGAAAGTGCGTTCATGGGTGCGACAGTTTAATGAAGGCAGAACATCATGTGACAACAAACCGAAACAACCTCGGGCTCGCACAAGCTGGTCTGACGACATGATCGAGAAAGTGGAGAGAATTGTTTTGGGGGATCGCCAAATGACTGTTGAACAGATCGCCTCCAGAGTTGGCATTTCTGTGGGTTCTGTGCACACAATCCTGCATGATGACCTGAAAATGCGAAAAGTGTCATCCAGGTGGGTGCCACAAATGCTGACGGACGACCACATGGCTGCCCGTGTGGCATGTTGCCAAGCAGTGTTGACGCGCAACGACAGCATGAATGGGACTTTCTTTTCGTCAGTTGTGACAATGGATGAGTTGTGGATGCCATTTTTCAATCCAGAAACAAAGCACCAGTCAGCTCAATGGAAGCACACAGATTCACTGCCACCAAAAAAATTTCGGGTAACCGCCAGTGCTGAAAAAATTAGGGTGTCCATGTTCTGGGACAGCGAGGGCATAATCCTTACCCATTGCGTTCCAAAGGGCACTACGGTAACAGGTGCATCCTACGAAAATGTTTTGAAGAACAAATTCCTTCCTGCACTGCAACAAAAACGTCCGGGAAGGGCTGCGCGTGTGCAGTTTTACCAAGACAACACACCCGCACATCGAGCTAACGTTATGCAACAGTTTCTTCGTGATAACAACTTTTAAGTGATTCCTCATGCTTCCTACTCACCTGACCTGGCTTCTAGTGACTTTTGGCTTTTTCCAACAATGAAAGACACTCTCCGTGGCTGCACATTCACCAGCCGTGCTGCTATTGCCTCAGTGATTTTCCAGTGGTCAAAACAGACTCCTATAGAAGCCTTCACCGCTGCCATGGAATCATGGCGTTAGCATTGTGAAAAATGTGTACGCCTGCAGGGCGATTACATCGAGATGTAACGCCAGTTTCATCGATTTCGGGTGAGTAGTTAATTAGAAAAAAAATCGGAGGCCTTAGAACTTGAATGCACCTCGTAAGTACTGACTATTAAACAATATAAAGAAAGCTTTCTTTAATTTCTTGGTATCTTCTTCATTCTTGTTTTAATCACCATTGACTGCCACCATTCATTCATATACTATGTGATCAACATTATCTAGACACCCACAAAACAAACATGTTTCATTTTAGGTGCATTGTGCTACCACCTACTGCCAAGTACTTCATATCAGCGACTGCTGTAGTCATTAGATATCATGAGAGAGCAGAATGGGCACTCTGTGGAACTCACAGACTTCAAACGTGGTCAGGTGATTGGGTATTACTTGTGTCATATGTCTGTACGTGAGATTTCCACACTTCTAAACATCCCTAGCTCCACTGTTTCCAATGTGATAGTGAAGTGGAAATGTGAAGGGGCACATATAGCACAAAAGTGTACAGGCCAAACTTGTCTGAGGACTGACAGGGAATGCTGACAGTTGAAGAGGGTCTTAATGTGTAATAGGCAGACACCTACCCAGACCATCACACAGGAATTCCACACTGTATCAGGATCCACTGCAAGTACTATGAGAGTTAGGTGGCAGGTGAGAAAACTTCGATTTCATGGTCGAGCAGTTACTCATAAGCCACAAATCATGTTGGTAAATGCCAAATGAAGCCTCACCTGCGGTAAGGAGCATAAATATTGGACAATTAAACAGTGGAAAAATGTTGTGTGGAGTGACAAATAGCGGAACACAATGTGGCGATCTGATGTCAGGGTGTGCATATGGCAAATGCCCTATGAACGTCATCTGCCAGCATGTGTAGTGCCAACAGTAAAATTCAGAGGCAGTGGTGTTATGGTGTGGTCGTGTTTTCCATGGAGGGGGCTTGCATCCCTTGTTGTTTTGTATGCCACTATCACAGCACAGGCCTACACCGATTTTTAAGCACCTTATTGCTTCCCACTGTTGAAGAGCAATTCAGGGATGGCAGCTGCATCTTTCAACATGATTGAGCACCTGTTCATAATGCATGTCTGTGGCAGAGTGGTTACACGACAATAACATCCCTGTAATGGACTGGGCTGCACAAAGTCCTGACCTGAATCCTATAGAGTACCTTTGGGATGCTCTCGAATGCCAACTTCATGCCAGGCCTCACCAACTGACATCGATACCTCTCCTCAGTGCAGCACTCTGTGGAGAACGGGCTGCCATTCCCCAAGAAACATCCCAGTGCTTGATTTAAGATATGTCTGCAAGAGTGGAAGCTGGCATCAAGGCTAAGGGTGAGCAAACACTATATTGAATTCCAGCATTACCGATGGAGAGAGCCACGAACTTGTAAGTCTTTTCAACCAGGTGTCTAGATACTTTTGATCACATAGTGTATATGCTGGTTTTATGTGCTAGATACATCAGAAGCTGCAGTAATAACTGATAAGATTATGCATCCACAAAATGGCGGCTGAATTTATTACAAGAAGCATCAATCTGCTACAAATAATTATCCAGAATTAATTTCTAATGATGTCTCCTTCTTCACAGAGAGGTAGACAATTATTCAATCAGAAAGTAAAAAAAATTAAACTGCTGCATTCCTAAAAATTGCAGAGGGCAGTGTTTTAAAATAAATCACAACAAAATTACTTTTCCAACAGTGGTGTCTGTAAAACAAACATTAGATGTTATAATGTAAGTGGTGGGCTTGACAAAACATACCAAAAAGCAATACAGTCAGCTGATCCTTAGGGGCTGTCAACAAAACACTAAAAACATGAACTGACAGAAGGTTGAAAAAACATATCAGTCATCTTGTGAAAGCCTGCTTACAAAGTTCCAAGAACCAATATTAAGCAAGGAGTGTATGAATATACTAAAGGTCCTGCATATCACTGTCATGGAGACAGTAAGACAAGATTAGACATTTATCATGCACCCAAAGCCATTTAAGGAGTTGTTCCTCACATGCTCCATACATTAATGAAAAGGGAACAAGCCCTAACACATAGTACAATAGAAAGTACTGTTGGCTGTAAATGCCACAGTGGTTTTCACAGTATGGATGTAGATATAACTAAAGTGAAGATATACAAAGTATTAAGAATTTTTATCTGCAGGTTGTTGCTTTGAAAAACATTTAAAAGCTAAAGTACCTTGAAATACCACCTGTTAATACAAAACGTTGCTAGCTGCAGAGCTGTGTCATGTTGCAAAGCAACTATTAATGATAGTAGCCCCCTCAGATTTGTTGCCAGGTCTTAAAATCAGCATGACTTGACAGTTCAATGATCCATCTGCCTACAATCTTCTTTCCTGGTGAAAACTATTTATAGAGGGACTCAGCAGCAGCAGCATTCTGCTGGACAGATGAATTGATGAAATAACGAGTCATTTTGATTCAGGATTTGGCAGCAAACCTAAAGAGACTACCAGGAATTATTATGCTGAGAAAGCCTAAAACTTCATAGCTATTAATGATGTTTCTACTACTACCATCATGGCTGAACCACTGGTAGCAGTCAGTTTACAATGTGATGTGGCTCTATGCCCAGGATATTTCTACAGAAGCCAAAATATGTATCAGTTGAAGACACTGCAATGTTTTGTATTCTTCCTCTCACTACTGTTTTATCAAAGAAGTGTCTTATTTACAAGGTTTGTTCATAAAGCAAGTGGACTATAGTCTGACATATTTTTTAGAAAACCTGTATTTAAAAAAATTACAGAATATTGTTGATATACTTATTGACCACTTTTCCACACAAAAACCATCCTGCTGAGTGGATGTGGTGAGTTGTGGCACAAGCTTCTTTATGCTGTCATTGAAGAACTCACCCACCAGGTACTTCCACCACTTCAGAACCTCTTTCTGCATCTGCTCATTGATTGAAAATTTAAATCCATGCATGTGTGCCATAAGGAAGGTGAAACGATCATCATCTAAAGGTGTCAAGTCAATGCATTCAGGAGCACATTGGTAGCTAAGGCCGTATCAGGATGGGCAGTTTTATGCAACAAGCCCATTCCCATCAGCATTCCCCTCCTCTTGCTTTGAAAGCTCCTGAGGCAGAAATGTGACCAAAATTATGCCTTTCTGGTCCCAAAACATTGAGGCCATCATTTGTTTTGGCTGAAATCGTGGTTTTTTAATTCTTTGGCAGGCGGGGAATTGATGTGATGCCAATATGGTGACTGCCGTTTTGCCTCAGACATGCAATGAGCCATCCACATTTCCTATCCAGTCTCAACAGAGCTCAGAAAATTCACAGCTTCTGATTCAACTCACTCAGATGCTGCTGAGCCAGTTTTTTTGTGCTGCTCTGTCAGCTGTTTTGGGACCTCACACTGCACACTATTTCTGGCATCCCAGCATTTCTGTGAGCGTCTCATATAAGGGAGCTCTGGATGTTTCTGGAAACATCAGAGACATTTCATCCGCTGTTAATTGATGGTCTTCACAGACAGTTTCCTCAATTTTTTGCACCAACCCATTAGCCAAAATGGAACATCTTCTACTCCTCCATTCATCATGAACATTTCTTCTGCTTCCACTAAACTTCTTATACCACATAACTCACTTGTTCTCTTCATACACCTTCGACCATTTTGATTAGTGAAAAAATTTAAGTAGGTGTTATTTCTTCTACAAGTAGGAAGCAAAACCACAGATGTGCCTTGCACATGACAGGATATTTTATCAACATCTTTCATCATAATTGAATACAAGAACGTGAATTTAGATACTACCATGTCCCTGTGATGCTTGCTCTGGTCAGAGATTCCCTCCCCCCTACCCCTTTCTCTCTATCACTCAGTGTTGTCAATCATCAGGAAACAAAAAACCACAGCCCATTATGGTCATAGTACACTTACTTTCTGAACTTGCCTCATAAGAGTAGCTTACAACCTAGAATTTAGTTTAAGCTACAATTTCAGGTGCCACTGTACAAACACACTACGTAGTGCACAATACAAATAAGGAGACTCCCTTGCATCAAACTCATTTTCCACTGACAGGTCCTGTATTACTGCTCTCATGATAAATCAATAGTTCCTTTATAAAGCTACACTGCAATCAAATTAAGACAAATACCATAATTCTAATAGCATACAGTTTATGTGACACGGAAATAAACTTTTCTTTGGGCAATAGACACACACAGAGTGTGAAAAACACTAATAACATATTGTCTGATGATGACTTATCAGTTTCTTTTGATTGTAGAGTGACACAAACAGTACAGTATGTACTACCCGTACAGATTAACATTATGGCATTATCAAAATTCTGAGAAAGATGAGCCACTTGATTGCTAAAATAAAATTCAAATGATAGCAAATATTTCTTCAGTATTCTGCTTCAGATTTATATGAGAGGCAAAATTAACTTCCTACTCTTTCAAAATACTTACATTATAGCAGTTATTAAAGTAATAAATTTGAGCATACCTACTCGTTGAGAGACTTCATCCTTCTTAAAGTTCATTAATTTTAAATGGTGTACATCATCTTTTGATAAATGATTCCAAATACAGATTCTTGGTGGATCTACTCTTGTATCTTCCTTGTAACAAACAAATTCACCCTTTTTTGTCCAAAGACTTCTCTCTTCTTTTATGTAATGTTCTACACATGATGGGGTTGAGAAATAAAGTGGAGATGTTTCGGGTATGTCTCTTTCTCTTAAAATTAACAGAGAGTGTTGCTGTATATCTAATTCACTTGAATTATCTGGCACAAAATTTTGTTCGTCTGTGTCATCCATAACTATCCAAATTTCAACCACTTGAGGTCGTTTCCATGGTAGTGGCAGAAAGCTGTTTAATGAAATGTTATTGTTACTGACTTTCACTGTTCTGTTCACAGGTGTCAAAGAGAGTGAATATATGTTCACAAAATAAAGATTAAATATTTAAAAAAGTGAGTATACATCAAATTCAGGAACCACAAGATTTTACTTGTACCTACAGCACATTACTTAATAGCAAAATTTTTCTGGGATGGGTGTTTAATTCATGTTATGTGATAAGCTTACACACACAAAAAGAAAAGAAAATAAACATGGAAATAAAACTGGTCGATTTTTCTTTTCATTATGATTTTTCTCACCAAATTTACAGGTAGGTGTCACATAAACTTCAAAATCAAATATAAAAGAGGATTACTTACCAATATTTAGTTCCATGCATTTACAACCATCCAGAAACAACACAGATATAATCAGAAAACAAATAGATGTAAAAAATTGGTTTAGGGCTCTACCTTTTGGAACATTTACAAGTATCAAAATGGAAATAATAATTTGTAAAGGGGCTAAAATGATGGAAAAATTGCTCCAAATACTGAATTAGGGGAGTTGCAAGGTGCAATAATATGTTCAGAAGTAACAAAGGAATAGACTATAATCTCTACACTGATTTAATCAATTATGTACTTGTACTGATGACATCTATATGTGATAAAAAGTGTGCTTCACAAAATTCTGATATTCTCTTGCAAACATGAAATGTATATCAATATCCTTGTGGTCCACCCAGGCTGCAGGTGAGGGTTGGATTGGGAATGAGAGGGTGGGCATGTGGGCTTTGGAATGTGGGTTTTGGGAGTGCAGCAAAGTGGAATCAACAATGTACAAAGGTGAGACATTAATTACTGTTGGGTCTGTGCACTGGACAGCATAGGTTTGATTCCAGGTAATTTTCCTCGCTTAGATAAAATATTTCCTATTTAGATTCAAATCTCTTGGGGCAGGGGGTGTGAGGACTGCTCAGAGGATGTTGCCTTAAAGAAAAAGAAAACCAGTGTCATCACATCAGACAGTGGAATGTTACGCCCCTTAATGTTATTTTCTACTTTGTTACCATCCATAAGTTCAAAAATGTTCCAGGAAATCAATAAATTTAACACTGTTTTTTGTTGTCTTAATAGAAGTCTCATTTTGCATATTAACCACTTCAGTTCTTAAAGGGATCTAGTAATCCTTTTAGCTTAACAGATCGAAAAATTAATCAAGAGTCAGCAACTTTATCTCAAAGTTTTTTGTTTATTGTTCTCTACAACAAGGCACTGGCCATAATGCATCCCCACTATGAATGTTGTTTTTGTGCCCATGATGAATTAGATGATGGTCATAAGCACATGTAAATTATCCTTACAACTGACAACTGATTCAAAGCTATGGCAAATGAATTTGTTGAGGACTACCAGAGATAACAAGGAAACTAAAGTATTATTCTCTCCTGTGGATACTGTCTCCTCTACTGGAAGTGCAGCATCAATCACTACATGTGCATTCGACTGTGAGTGGTGTGCCAGTGTTAGCGCTGGGCATAATGTGCAAGGGTGATAGGGACAAGAGAGACCTCAGAGTGTTATAACCATCCCACTAACCATGAAGATCAAGGTGCTGTCTTTCACTGAAAATCAGCAAGTGAGACAAATTTCATCTGCTGGTAAACCTTGTGTGTCCAATAATAATGGGTGGCAAACAGGCAAATGACATCAAGTGATGGGAAAGAATGGCAGGTGCATTCACTATATATTCCTGAGTGGCTCATTCAACATGCTAATGAGGCTCTTCTGGCATCCACTGAGAAGTAACTCTCCATCCAGTCCAACTAACAGTACTAGAGCCAGAAGTATCAGTGCAAACTCCAAATAAATGGTTCCTACAGGTGATAATATTGAAATGCTAGTGATTAGCTGCTGAAACATTCAAAGCAAAGTATCAGAGTTTGAAGTGATACTAAAAAGCATAATACTAGGTACAGAAATGTGGTTAAAACTAGAAATTAATAGCAGTGGGGTTTTGGAGGAAAATTTGACTTTATATCTAAAGAATAGTATACTGAGAAATGGAGGCAATGTATTTCTCATGGTAGACAAGAAACTCAAATCCTCCAAGAGAGAAATTGTAGCTGCCTGCAGGAATGTTTGGGCAAAACTCAGCATCAAAGATGGGATTAACTCATAACTGAACCATTCCACTGCCCACCAGATTCATCTCTAGTTACAACCAAAAGCTTTAGAGAAAACAGCATTTTGATTATACCTAAATACTCCAATCCTACTGTCACCATCAAAGGAGATCTCCCTTGCCCAACAATCAATCGGGAAAATCACAGTGCAATACAAGATATGCTGTGAAATTCTACTGAAAACTCTCTCAAAACTACCTTGAACAAATACCACAGAAGCTCACTCCTGATGTAATATACTAGATCTAATGTCAACAAACAGACCTTACAGATTTGAGGGTGTCCACAATGAAACTAGTATCAGTGACCATCAGGCAATTTTAACAGCAAAAATAACCAAGGAGAAAAGGGCAATTAGAACAAATAGACGGATTTACATAATCAGTGAGGTGGCTAAAGAGGCAGCAGTATCCCACATCAATGAGGAACATGAAACATTAAACTCTGGACAGAAGCCTATAGAATAACTATGGTTTAAATACTAGTTGACTAGGTACTTGACAGAAATGTACTTAGTGTAACAGTTCATGATAGGATGGATCGTCCATGGTACAGTGACTTTAAATAAACTTCTAAGGAAACATGGAATAGTGTGTAGCAAGTGTACAAAAAAGTCTAGGGTTATAGCTAAAGTGATGCTGAATGAAATTCGTTTGACTTTCAAAAGAATGATGCATGAATCTTTCAAGAACTACAGAAACAGAATATTAGCAAAACATCTCTCACAAAACCCAATGAAATTCCTCTGTAGTACTGCATTTCGAATTCTTCTATTCTCTTCTTGTCCAAACTATTTATCGTCCATGTTTCACTTCCATACATGGCTGCACTCCATACAAATACTTTCAGAAACGACTTCCTGACACTTAAATCTATACTGGATGTTAACAAATTTCTCTTCTTCAGGAATGCTTTCCTTGCCATTGCCAGTCTACATTTTATATCCTCTCTACTTCGACCATCATGAGCTATTTTGCTCCCCAAATAGCAAAACTCCTTTACTACTTTAAGTGTCACATTTCCTAATCTAATTCTCTCAGCATCACCTGAGTTAACTCAGCTACATTCCGTTATCCTCGTTTTTCTTTTGTTGATGTTCATCTTATATCCTCCTTTCAAGACACTGTCAATTCCGTTCAACTGCTCTTCCAAGTCCTTTGCTGTCTCTGACAGCATTACAATGTCATTGGCGAACCTTAAAGTTTTTATTTCTTCTCCATGGATTTTAATACCTTCTCCAAACTTTTCTTTTGTTTCCTTACTGCTTGCTCAATATACAGAGTGAATAACATTGGGGAGAGGCTACAACCCTGTCTTACTCCCTTCCCAACCACTGCTTCCCTTTCATGTCTCTCGACTCTTATAACCGCCATCTGCTTTCTGTAGAAATTGTAAATAGCCTTTCACTCACTGTATTTTACCCCTGCCACCTTCAGAATTTGAAAGAGGGTATTCCAGGTAAACTTGAGCTTATGAACAATTAAGTAAAATATCTGAAAAATGAAATTTCAAACTTTAGTGATGAGGTTACAGAAATAAGAAAAGTCCTTGCAACAGAACCAGAGCAATAAGTATCAGATGCACAGGGTAGTGTTATCAAAAATAATAAATTAAAATTTGAATTAGACCAGATGAATAAAGTCTGATTGTAGAAAATGAAATTCTGTCAGAAGATACCAAAAATTTCATGTTAAATGGGGATGGGCTGACAATAGTGGATGTTTGTCAACAAACTCTTATGCATTTCAGGAACAAAAATAAAATTTGTACCAATGTTATAGTTAACACATATATTAACAAAAGTACTAGTAACAGTTTTGGAAAGAAGTAAAAATATCAGAAGATTAAAATAAAAAGAAAATATTTAAGAAATTCAAGTTATTAGCAAACATGTGCATCAAACACTTTGCAAATGAAGATACTGTGGGGTTTTTGAATGTAACTGAAACTGTAGAATGAAATAGTATTCCAAATGTAAGCTGTAATGTAAATGTTTATTTGCCTAAAAGAATGGAAAAACTAATGATGTTGTTGTGGGAATCTAAAAGTGGTATGTGTTTGTGGAGTGCAAAATTTAGTCTAAAGCATATTCCAAGACATTTATATATTTTGATATGTCTATGTAATGTAAAGCCAAAGCAAGTGCTTTTAAAAAAAATGATGTTAGAAGTTGAAGCAATGGTTTAAAAAAAGTGATGATTTATGCACACCATAGTTTCAAAGACTATGTGACCAGCAAAGACAGAGTTCCAAGCTAAAGTGGTGCATTTTTTTCGAAAAATCTGTAATTTCTACACAACATTAATTTTCTGACTATTCTGAAAAATCTTTCGAATTATCTTCTACTATCTTGCTATATTTCTTCAACAGATATTAGGTGTGTGTATACTATATTTATTAAATTGTAATTACACACCAGTATTAATGAGAAGTTTGATTAATATTTGTCCAAAATATTTCTCATGTTTTTCAAATGAATTTTGTGTTCAGTTGGCTAAACCTGGGAACTGAGAACCATGGTTATAGTAAAGGTACTTCACACTGCTATGATGGGAAACATATTTTGCCTTGCATTATGGAAAGGAACATTTCTGACTGTTTTTGAGGAGCAATACTTTTGCATTTGATGACATTACATATAATTTCATTTTTCACGCTGTCTGGTTTTATGCAAATTCCTAAATGCACATTTTTGATACATTTGGGAAATTTTTGTACTATATTTGCAACTGAAAAAATAAGAATGCACACTTGTTGATTTGCTATTGTCTTTTCCACATTCTTTAGTCAGCATCTGATTATAACTAATATAATAAAAGCATCTGTAAGAATTTTTTTACAAGAAGAGAATATTAAGCTGAAACTTCCAACTTCAACAACTTTTAAGTTTTCTCAAGTAAATTTTTCTGTGAAAGATACTTAGAGTGAGGTGATCAGTTTCCAGACTAAATTTAATTTTTGGAAACTGTTATAAGTGAAGATTTCATCATATGAAAATATTGGACATGTGCTGGATGATTATGATCTGCAAATTGTTACACCATAGTCCCATAGTCAGAATATTTTGTAATGTAGAGACAGTTGGTTTTGCATTTACTTTGAGAACAGAGAGCTGATTATAACTGTTACAATACTATTTTAAGACAGGTCTATATATGCTGCACTGATGAAATGCAGAGATTTTTTTAATATTTTGATGAGATATTGATGGAGTGTGGGATGTACTGATTAGTCTGCTGATGATGAATATGATGAAGTTGCTTGATGTTAGGGAACCTTATTCTGTATTGTAATGCGAGATGATCAGCTAAGTCATGTTTGTATCTGGAAATAAGGTGAAAGTTAGTAATGTATTAAGTGTGAGTCTGCTGGAATTATGAAGAAATATACTAACTATATCTGATGATATTATAATAAAACATGTCTTGTGATAATGAAAATAGTAAAACAGATATTTGAGGAAAATTTTTAAATTTGGAAGGGGAGGGAATGTAAACTGAAATGAAACTGGAAAACTGTTTTGGTGTATAAAAGATGTGGGGGAGTGTATCCTCTTATGCTACATGAAATATTTTGTTATTATGAAATAATTATTTGATAATCTAAAGAATTCAATGGAACATTCTGTAATGGGAATTTAGAAGTGCTGTGATATTAAACTTAGAATTTTGTACCATTAGTTGTAAATAATGTAAATATGTTATAAGTATATTTCTAAAATTTGTTTCAGAAGGTATTCAGCATAAAATAAGTACTGTCACTTGGTCATGTTGCTAGAAATCCATTTTGCCATAATATATGATGTCCTAGGACTTATACATTGATGGAAAAAATAACAATACAAAGAGGAATTGTGCAACATAAATGGAGGTTGGTAGGCATCTGAAAGATGACATTTATTCAGATTTCACACCAGTCAGATAACAGTATCACTAGTAGTGCTGCTATGAGGAGACAAATTAGATTTGCTTTGAATGCAAGCTCTAACAGCCATGAGCATTACTTACCTTTGAAATTGGATTTGATAAGTTGACTTGAGTCAAGAATGCCTCTAAAGTGACAAAGTGACATTATGAACACCACACTGAGTTTGAATTAGGTTGTATAATAGGGCTACAAGTAGCTGGACGCTCCTTCCGTGAAACTGCAAAAAGACTTAGCAGGCATGTTGCCACTGAACATGACTACTGGAAGTGATGATCACAGGGCTGTACGTTTGCAAGAATATCTGGCTCTGGATGGCCACATGGCACTATTGAGGGGGAAGACCATTGGGTTATGCATATGCCTCTGGCATATTGTACTGCATCTGCAGCAGCAAGTTGAGCAGCAGCTGATCCAAAGTGACACAATGAACTGTTACAAATTGGTTCCTTCAAGGACAGCTCAGAGTCAGATACCCCGTAGTGTTCATTCCACTGACCCCAAACCACTGTCATTTGTGACTTTAATGGTGTTGAGTAAGAGTTGATTGGAGGGCAGGGTGGAGGTGTGTTGTGTTTTCTGATGAAAGCTGTTTCTGCCTCGGTGACAGTGATGGCCATCTGTTGGTAATGAGGAGGCCAGTTGAGGGCCGGCAACCATCTTGTCTATGTGCTAGACACACTGGACCTACACCTTGAGTTATGGTTGTGGATACAATTTCATATGACAGCAGGAGCACTCTCGTAGTTATTCCACATACCCTGACTGTAAATTTGTATGTCGATTTGGTGATTTGAGTGCTGTCATACATGAACAGCATTGCAGGATGTGTTTTCCAACAGGAAAATGCTCGCCTACATACTGCTGTCCTAACCCAACATGGTATACAGTGTGTCAACATGTTGTCTCGGCCTGCCTTATCACCAGATCTGTCTCCAATCGAGCACATATGGGACATCATCAGATGACAACTCCAGTGTCATCCACAACCAGCATTAACCATCCATGTATTGTATGACCAAGTGCAACATGCATAGAACTCCATCTCACAAACTGAAGTAACAGCACATGTACAACTTAATGTATGCACATTTTCATGCTAGCATTCAACATTCTGTTGGTTACTCGAGTTATTTATATACTAGAATTTCACATCTGCAATGATTTATCTCACTCTTACATTAATCTCTGATCTTGCAATGTTAATCACTTAATATATTACCTAGACAAATTTTTTTCCCAAAATTTCATTACTCTACATCAATTACTTTTTGGTATTGTGATTTTTTTGTTAGTGGATTTGTTAACATCAGTGCTGGACTTGTAAAAGTTTTTAGTTCATTCTATGTAAAAATGATTTGACAAACCTTTTTAGCTGGTTGAAACAACTTACACAATTTGAATATTTTTATCTGAGAAAAATGATTTTTCCAATAATTGCCACTGTATGGAAGGTTTTAGCTCACATTTTACATGCATTCAGTGCAGCAATTCCCAACACAATTACCCAAGAATCCAGCCAGATATTAGCTAGTATAGCCCCCTCCCCAACAGCCTTCCTTGCCAAACAGTTTTTCCTCCAGCATTACTGTCTTTAGTGACTAACTGAACTATAGAATGAAATCATTTTTTGGAACACTTTTATTTTTAAAATGATGAATGCTGAGTGTTATTTAAATTTTTGGGAGTTTTATTAAGTCACAAACTAGTGAGTTATTCAGACAATTGGTACTGTTTAAGACTAGTAACTTCCTTTATATATGAGTCATTCTCAGTCAATGCACACTGTACATTATGCTCCAAACTTAATCAGGTCCTTGATTTTGTTTTCTGTACTGTCATAATAAAAAATATACTTGTATTTCTATAAATCATGAATGCCACATTTGTATTCCAAAGGCTGTGTTTTTGGTAGAGGAAGGAGGTGGTATGTTCCGGGCTACAGAGGATGTAGCTTTAGATGGTTGTTAAGTGTGAAACATCCCACTATGCATGCCCTCACTTGATATATGTGCTGAAAGATGCAGAAGGAAGTCAGCACATCAACAATGTGTGACTGCTAAAGCCTGTCTTCACCTGCTGTGGTGACCTGTTTATTCTTTGGTACAGTGGCCTGGCAGTGCCTTGTAAGCCAAGGAGCAAAAACTGCTAACAATAATGTAAATATAAAAAAACAACTGAAATATTATTATGAGAACTGTCATTCAGTTATGTGCTATGCTATAATGTGAAAACTCATCCAGGCCTTAACAGCATCATCTGGTGAGGAATTACTGCTAGTCAGACACATGCACAGTGCATGTTGTATCAGTGAGCATGCTGTCCGTATGGTTGGTGGAGAAGGTGCACAGTCTATCTGAGTTTGACCAAGGGCAGATTGCAATGACCTGAAGGCTCAGCACAAGTGTTATAGAAACTGACTGACTTGTGAGGTGTATGAGGAGTGCTGTGATGAGTGTCTTCGACACATGGTGAAACCACATTCAGACATTATGGAGTTGGGCAGCAACCAGTCATTACAGATGTGGGATGTCAAAGGCTGAGCAGACTGGTAAAACAGGTTAGGTGGCAAACTGTGGCAGAACTAACATCAGACTTTAATGCTTGGGCAGAGTACAAGTGTGTCTGAACACGCATTGCACCAAACACTCCTAACAATTGGCTTCTGGAGCTGACGATTGAAATAGGCATGTGACTATCAATACTGGATACTGGTGCTGCATGGCCTGATGAATCCTAATACCTTCTTCATCATGCCTAAGAGGGGTCACGAGTCCATCATCTTCCAATGGAACAGTTCCTTAACATCTGTACTGTGGGGTGGAGACAAGGGGGCCGTGGCTCCATTCTCCTCTGGAGAACACTCTCATGGGTGTCAATGTGTCCAATGGAACTTGTACAAGGCACCATGACAGCCAGGGAACACCACACACTGGCTGCAGATCACATACATCCCTACATGACATCATTGATCATGTTTCCTGACAGCAGTGGCACTTTTCAGCAAAATAATGCAGATTGTCAGAAGGCCAGGAGTGTGATGGAGTGTTTCAAGGAACACAAGCAGCTCACCAGAACTGTACCCGATTTAACACATCTGGGATGTGATTGAATGTGGCATCAGAGATCATCATTCCCTACCCCCACACCCCACCCCTCTAGAATTTATGGAAATTAGATGACTTGTGTGCACAGATGTGGTGCCAAATCCCTCCAGTGACTTACCAAGTCCTCACTAGCTTCATACTATGATGCATCACTGCTGTTATCCATGCTAAAGGTGGACATACAGGCTATTAGGTAGGTAGTCATAATGTTCTGGCTGATCAGTGTATGTTGTAATTTGTTATTAGCTCCAAAGTTGTTGTAACTAGAGCTATACATGAAAAAAATTGTGTGTAAAATACAGAAGAACTACTGCAAATCTGTTTACCTCATTTAGTAACTTGGACATACTGGAGTTCTCTTTCAGCACCTGCACCCACTGCAAAAGGTAAGGAATCCACATATCATTGTCTAGTTAACACTTTGAGTCTGACCACTGTAATAATAATAATAATTATTATTATTATTATTTCTTTCTTTTCTCAGACGTTATGTCTGGTCAAAAATGGAAAGTGACACAGACCTTGATCAAGCGTGACTTCCTTTTATCTGTACGGTATATGTTATATTGCATTTAGGAACTTTCGGGTAATTGAAAATGTATCAATAATTACGAATTTCTGTAGTTGTATATATAAGTTTGGATGTAGCTGTATTGCATTGATGTACTGGTGGATATTGTGTGGTATGACTCCTGTAGTTGATATTATAATTGGTATAATGTCAACTTTATCCTGATGCCACATGTCCTTGACTTCCTCAGCCAGTTGGACATATTTTTCAATTTTTTCTCCTGTTCTCTTTTGTATATTTGTTGTATTGGGTATGGATAGTTTGATTAGTTGTGTTAATTCCTTCTTTTTATTGGTGAGTATGATGTCAGGTTTGTTATGTGGTGTTGTGGTGTTGTAATGGTTCTGTTCCAGTATAATTTGTATTCATCATTCTGCAGTACATTTTGTAGTGCATACTTGTATGTGGGAACATGTTGTTCTATATGTTTATGTTGTAAGGCAAGCTGTTGATGTATTATTTTTGCTACATTGTCATGTCTTCTGGGGTATTCTGTATTTGCTAGTATTGTACACCCACTTGTGATGTGATCTACTGTTTCTATTTGTTATTTGCAAAGTCTGCATTTATCTGTTGTGGTATTGGGATCTTTAATAATATGCTTACTGTAATATCTGGTGTTTACTGCTTGAGCCTGTATTGCAATCATGAATCCTTCCGTCTCACTGTATATATTGCCTTTTCTTAGCCATGTGTTGGATGCATCTTGATCTATGTGTGGCTGTGTTAGATGATAGATTTTTTGTCTGTATCCTAGATATTTATAGGCATCTGTTTTTTCCATCGCTTCTATGCAGTTGCTGTGGTTATCCAATATGTAATCTTCCTGTTTAGTGTGTTTTCCCTTGACTATGCTATTTTTCTTACATTTGTCTGTTCCAAAAGCCATATTTATATCATTGCCGAATACTTCTGTTATCTTTAGTAATTGGTTGAGTTGTTGATTTGTTGCTGCCAGTAGTTTTAGATCATCCATGTATATCAAATGTGTGATTTTGTGTGGGCATCTTCCAGTAATATTGTATCCATAATTTGCATTATTTAGCATGTTGGATAGTGGGTTCAGAGCAAGGCAGAACCAGAAAGGACTTAATGAGTCTCCATGGTATATCCCACGCTTAATCTGTATTGGCTGTGATGTGATAGTATTTGAATTTGTTTGGATATTAAGTGTGGTTTTCCAATTTTTCATTACTATGTTTAGGAACTGTATCAATTTAGGATCTACTTTGTATATTTCCAATATTTGTAGTAACCGTGAGTGGGGTACACTATCAAAAGCTTTTTGGTAATCAATGTATGCGTAGTGTAGCGACCTTTGTTTAGTTTTAGCTTGATATATCACCTCTGCATCTATTATCAGTTGCTCTTTACATCCTCATGCTCCTTTGCAACAGCCTTTTTGTTCTTCATTTATAATTTTGTTCTGTGTTGTATGTGTCATTAATTTCTGTGTAATGACTGAAGTTAATATTTTGTATATTGTTGGCAGGCAGGTTATGGGGCGATATTTAGCTGGGTTTTCTGTGTCTGCTTGATCTTTAGGTTTCAGATAAGTTATTCCATGTGTAAGTGTACCAGGGAATGTGTATGGGTCTGCAATGTAACTGTTAAATAATTTAGTTTGATGTGAATGTGTTGAGGTGAACTTCTTTAGCCAGAAATTTGCTATTTTATCTTTTCCAGGGGCTTTCCAATTGTGAGTAGAATTAATTGCTTGGGTGACTTCATGTTGCAAAATTATCACTTCAGGCATTTGTGGTATCATCTTGTATGTATCTGTTTCTGCTTGTATCCACTGTGCATGCCTGTTATGTTGTACCGGGTTTGACCATATGTTGCTCCAGAAGTGTTCCATGTCTGTTATGTTTTGTGGATTGTCTATTTTAATGTGTGTGTTATCTATTGTCTGGTAAAATTTCTTTTGGTTTGCGTTGAATGTTTGGTTTTGTTTCCTACTACTTTCACTTTTTTTGTATCTTCTGAGTCGTTTGGCCAATGGTTGTAATTTCTGCTTCTTTTCATCTAATTGCTCTATCGCTTCTTGTTGTGAGATTTTACCTAACCTTTTTCGTTTTTTTTCTGACATTTCATTTCCTATAAATTGGGTTAGCTTTCCAATGCCTTTTCTCAGTTTTTCTAATCTGATCTGTAGCCTGTGTTGCCATGCTGGTTTTGTGGGTTTCTTCTGTGTGTTGGTTGGTTCTGATCTCTGCCTAGTGTGTATATTTAGTGTAGTGAGTGCTCCTATATAAACCAGTAGTTGTAACTCTTCCATAGTTGTGTTTTCATTTATTTTGTTGTGTATGATTGTGTTGATAGTTTTTATTGTTGTTTCGACTTGTGGGTTATTTGGCGGTCTATTATTATTATTATTATTATTATTATTATTATTATTATTATTATTATTTTTATAGCCATACTGTATATAAAGGATATAGAGACAATGGTCATATGTGTGTGAGTTGCTCTAGCATGAACTGGGGTGTGTTTTCTACTTTCAGTCAAGGCCTTCTGGCCAAAAGCTTAAAAGTATGGCAGTCTTTTTATTGCACCTGTCTGCAAATTGCTGTCTCCTCTGTATGGTGAGTAGCATGAGTAGCAATCTATTATTTTCACTATACTGTGGTAATAACGTATACTGCACTACAAAAACTTTTTTGTAGGTACTATTGCATCATTATTTCAATTCATTCATTTATTGTTTCAAAGTGAATAATGAAGAAATTTCTGGTCTATTGCAGAAACTGTCAAAAACTTGGAGAAGGTATTTTCATGTGATATTTAATGTTTGCTACATATATGTCACACACTTTGTGACATTCACCTGCTTTCTTTCTTCATTGATAGTCCTTGGTGTCAACATACTGCATTGTTATACTGGAAGAAAAATGGGGGTGGAAGTTCAATACTGACTACTGTAAATGATGTAGTTGACAGTTACACAATTGTATTTCCCAGTTCTTTACTCTCACTATTACAAAAACCCAAATACTGCACAATTATATGGCCAGTTCACTATTGATAAATGTTGATAAGTCTCATTAATAGATTGGGTTGCAGGCAACATCAGCACACCACTACAATAGTTTGCTGTTGAACATCTATGAGCAGTAAAAACCTAACCCCACAGTTCACATTTTTTACAGAATAATACGGTACATGTGACACTATTTTTCAAATAAATTAAGCAGACACTGTCATTAATTGTTCTAACATGTGGTCTTGAGTTACACTTATTCCACTGTTTAAGTTGATGCATTCTTGTTATTCTAACCAATACATGTTTCACATCTGAAAATTCATCTGTGGATTGTCTTGGGACCAAAAATTGGTCCTTTATATATCCTCACAATAATAGGCATTGAAATTATATATTGTTCGATGTTTCAGTTACAGACCTGGTCCTATATTCCTTAAGACTGAGGGCCAACCTTTCTCTTTTATGGAAATACAAATTATACTCATGCATGTTAATGCTAATTAGGTAAAAGTAAACATAAAATGAATTTAAGGAGACAGATTGCAAAACAAGAGAGGAAGTAAAGAGATCCCAGCTTGCTTCATCAAAACTTTTACTGTCACCAATGTATGGTGCAAAGCACAAAGCATATGAGTACTGGGTGGACTATATGAGGAATCTCTACCCTCCACAGCATAGTGTCACACATCAATGCTAGTAGCTAAGAAAATGCTAGTAACTTATATAAATAACATTAGAGTCTTACAAAAATAACAATATGTTAAAAATAATTTAGTTCATGATTGTAATACAATGAAACGGTGGCGTCGACAACTCCGAAGGTCATATCTCTGCCATTGCAAGTTTGTTGACTAACCTAACGGCCCACACCATCTTGCTTGTTCAGTTTGCTGTTTGATTTGTTGTAATATCGATGTCTGTATGAAATATACCAACTCCTACAGAAATGTGCTTGTTTCCTAGGGCTACAACCCAACAGATATTCCACAGTGGTGACCCCGAGTAAGAATTCACACTCCATTTCCTCGTAGTGCAAGTATTTTTGCATCTTCCATGCCAGCTTTGTTTATGCCTTTGTTTGTTCCACTTGGCCATGTATCCTGCTGCACAGCACATGGATATTGAAGTTCCTGTACCTACAATGGGAGATTTCGTTGCTGCATCACCACCTGGATTCTACAACACATTTCCTGCAGTTTTGTCACCTCAACACTTCACCATCTCGACAGTGCAACACGTGACTGCAGACTCAGGCTTTGCCACTCCAGCAAGTGTTCAACACGTCCACGATAAGGTGGATGGCAAAGTTCCTGCATTTCATCATGCTGATGCAGATTCTGTATTTTGTGCACAAACTGTGCGTAAGACACCGGCCACCCAGGTGCCCATTACAACATTACAATAGTGCCGTGTGCAACCTCTCCTTTGTTAGGACAGACCACATGTACCGATCATGCTCCCATAATGCCTAAGTGCTTCACTGCTTCATTGGTTTACAAAGTTGACAATGTCCAGTTATATCATGAACATTTCCAGGCCAGTTTCTGCCCCCAGTGACCATTTGGCCCCTCAGTGCACATTACGGACCCCCACCTGATGTGAACAATGTGCCACATACTGATACTAACTCTAGTTTCTGCTCTTCCAAACATGCCCCGGCTCATCATGTCAACAGCCTGGTAGCCAGTGGGAACATTTTACTGTGCTGCTCCATGCATGTTTGCTTTTCAACCCCACCCCCCACCCCAACCGACTCCCCACCTCAGCACCACAAGTAAACTTGCAGAAGGTTTTGGCTGCAGCCATTCACCCATTAGATTTTCACATGGCGCACAGACTTGCCTTCTGCGTCGGACTTCTGCACCACGAATGTTGCATTGAACAGTTCTACAGTATGATTTCCTAGTGCTTTTATGGAAATACAAATTATACTCATGCATGTTAATGCTAATTATGTAAAAGTAAACACAAAATGAATTTAAGGAGGCAGATTGCAAAACAAGAGAGGAAGTAAAGAGATCATCCACTCCAGATTACTCACTCACAGACTACACAGTGCCATCGCCAACACCAGGTCACTTACCGACCACGCCCCCGCTATCGAGGACAACCAAGCAATGCAGTTTGCACTGGTGGAGAACTTGTTCGAACTGTACCACGTCATCAATGACAGTTCAAAATTCCTGTGCCTCATGACTCAACTGCAAAGGTACACAGACCAGATCTGTGACATACTTTTGATGCTGCCACTAACTTTGAAGTACGATTTTGCAAGACAGACTATCATCAAGCACCTCTCGTGTTCCCCACATGAGGTTATTCTGTGAATACTGTATGAGGAACATCTCGGCAACCACACCCTGTCCCAGCTATGGCACTGGCTACACCTTCTGGTCAGCAAGCATGTGATGCCGACCTGTGGTCAGTGTGGTTATCAAAACTGCCTACAGGTCTCCAGGACCATCTCCTCCCCTACACTCTGGACTCCACCGGTTTGCAACTGCAGATGGCTGACCAGGTCTATTCACTCACAAACCAGCAGGTGCTCACACAACAGGTTGGTACTCCTGCATTGATAGCTAACCTGGCTGCAGGCGGGGACAGGCTGCGCTCTGCCCCGCAGTTATCTGCGCCACCTGGCACCCAGCATGCACCCTTTCTGCCCACTGTGCTGCTGCATATCGCGCCTGCACCGACCACACCAGTGTATGAACCCGAACACATAGAGGATGATCAGCCACCTCCCCTCCCAACATACCCTCACTGTTCATACCACACCATATTTAACGATGATGCAAGAAAGTGCCACCTCCTGTACAATCATCTGATAAGTGCCAACCCACACTACATTCTGCCCATGCCTCCGTCCCATCAAACTGCTGCCTATAAGTCTTTGAGTGGCAACTTCCTCATGGACACCAGCACTGATGTCTCAATCACACCTAAATCGATGGTCACATGCTCCCTCACATGCACATGATTTCTCATGTGAGCCGTGAACTCATCTACACTCCAGACCTGTGGCTCCATTGAGCTTCAACTACACCTCTCTAATGGCCTCTCCCATCCCTTGAATCTTCCACATGGCAGACATCGCAGAACCGATCCAGGGAATTGACTTCTTATCACACCACCACCTGTCTCCCAACATTGTCTGAGGTTCTCTGTTTCACCACACCATCCCGTGTGACAGTACTCACCACCTGCTCCAAGTGTAAATGCTGTTAACTGTTCAGTGCATCAGTGTGTGGCTCTCATGAACAGAATTTGTGCAACCATGACCCGCATCCTGGAGGAAAGTGCCAAGACATGTGCCTTCTGCTGTGAGAATGCCTTTATGAAATATCGCATTGCACGTGCCAAGGACAAACATGCCGCAATCAGTAATCGCATCAGTTCACACACACTTCTGGGCCTTCATCTGTCACACCTGATAGCTCCACAGACCACAGGTTAGCAACACCACACCTACCTCGTGTGACTCCAGTCTCAACCACACAGTGTTACCCCTGCCCCCTACCCCCTCTACTGGTTCTGCAAACTGACATCTCGCCCAATCATGTGGAGGACATCACCATCCTCATTGACAACAACCACATCTTCATCCTGCTGCAAGACAACTTGCCCCACATGACGTGGGACTCAGTTCATCAGTCAATCGCCTGCTCCTGAGCGGGGTTAACCATGCGCTCTTCCCAGCTACAGTAGTCCCCCTAGGGAGGTTAAATTTCGAATGCTGCCAGCCAACCATGTGGAGACCACAGTCCCTCCCCACACCACTCCATGCTCACGTGCAGGCTGACGCCTCATCTGCCCACACCACCTGCAGGAGTTCCATGTCGACCTCCCAGTGTGGTTTCTCTGCAACAAACTCCAGAGATGGAAATCCCCATCACATCATTGCCATCTCCCTAACCCCTGGGCATGCCCCCTTTCCACTGCGCTCAAACCATACTCCACACACCAATGTGTGTGTGTGTGTGTGTGTGTGTGTGTGGGAGGGGGGGGGGGGGGGGGGGGGGGATCGACAATTACGAATGACATACATCATCTGGCATCACAAGTTCTTTGCCTCTGTTAACCTAATGGCCCACACCATCTTGCTTGTTCAGTTCGCTGGATGATTTGTTGTAATGCAGATGTCTGTATGAAATATACTGAGTCCTACAGAAATGTGTGTCTTTCCTTGGGTTACAACCCGACAGAAATCCCACAAAACCATTTTGGTTTCCACCCTTAAGAAAATTTCATTTTATTTCCATGTTGGGAAAACTGTCTAATGCCATATGCAACTTCTAGTTACATATTTGAAGTAACATGCTCAGATGACTAATATATGTGTCACTTCACTTCAGTGCAAAAAAGCATTATAATATGGTGGAGATTCTTTATAACATTTAGATGTTGTTATTATTTCAGATACACGATTATCTAATTATTGCCATTATAAGCAGAAGACTGCCATTTCCCATACATATATTATGCCAGATTATTTCTGTACTCTATGTTGACAGAAAAGATTATTGTACTTGGAAGGAATATTCTAGGCTGAGACTAATTTACCATTAAAATATGGTCATGCAAGAAAACACTTATCACTGCACAAACAAATTGTCATTGTATAAAGAACATTGAAGATGGTGAAGATCTAGATTGCCTACATGTAGTTACTACCTGTCAGTCACGTAGCCAATGTTACTGAATAACCACAGGAAAGTTGGGAGAAGGATAATAAAACAGTCTATAAGTTTGCACTTCTTGTTTCACCTATATTGTCATATCATGAACACAACTGAATGCATCAACAAATCAATGAAATGCATTCTATTCAATAATACATTTAAATTATTTCTTTATCTTATAAACATGGGCTTCACATGCACTACATGCAATGCATTCCCAGTGCTATAACAAGCCATACTAGTTACTAAAAAGCTGTTTATTTGAATAAGTTAGACTGTATGAAACATATGGATTTAATTATGTACTTGAACTATTTAGTAATACTTCCAGTATTTAATTAATTTTTCATTGACTCCTTTTCATAGTTTAATATTTGAACCTGTAAAATCTAACCATTCATTTTGATCATGCTCCTCTGTAGCTAGCCTCTGACTGGACTGTTGGTAATAAAGAGCATTAAATATTTCAGAGAAAATAAAACAGATAACTAAAACTGAGTGGGAGCTGGACACTGAATGGTAACAATTCACACAAAAGTTCATAGAGATGCAAAATGACATTCATAAGCCACTTATAAAAGAAAAACATATGTTAATAAGGTATGTAAAACAGTATTTTGTACAAAAGTCTGTGTAATGCAAGCAATAGATTAGAATTTATCACTACTTTATTTCATAGACACGTGCAGAAATTACAATTACTTTGCATAACAATCTTCCTCTTCTAGTGAGTGCATGCCATGACAAAGCCTCAATTACAATTCACGTTTGTCACCTGTGGTGGGTGGGGAAGAGGGAGCAAAATAGAACAGTATAAAATGCAGCAAATGATATCGCACATTTCTGAGATTGTGATACTGTCATGCAATCTTTACATGAAGTTATATACATGCAGACGTTTCAATTGTATGAGTGCTTCCTTACTTTAGCTACAAAAATTAATTGTCTTATGATTAAATTAAGCTACTAATATTCATTTCTGGCCAGTTTATAGAAGGATTCTACTACAAACTCAAAATATTTTAAACCAAATGTAAACACACATTAAGAAGATTTTTTTGTAGGAATAACATAAAGAAGAGCAGTAGTAATAATGCTAGAATTTAATGTAAAGACACCAAAGTCATGTTGGGACAAAAAATCATGGTGAAATAATAAACTATAATATTCAAAAATATTGTTATTAATATATATATTTCATGAAATTTCAGTATGATAATGAAGGTATTTTGAATTAATAATTATATCGGAGATGTTGTCATGATTTGCTAAGCTAAAATTTGTAAGCAGTACTATGAAATCATATACATTTCAACTGTCAGTTTTATTATGCTCAATTTAAATATAAATGAAGTGCTCTAGTAATTATTGACTTTTATGTGAACCAACAGTGGTAGTCATAGCACCTCACTATTGCATCAGTTAGTTATGTGATGGTATTAGATCAGTTTTAGGGCAGTTTTGTGTTAGACCTGGATGAAATTTTAGTACTTACCTTTGAAGAAATAAATTAATGGATGAGTAATTCCAACATGCAGACTGTATGATTTTAATAATTAGTGTACCACAAAAACTATTTTGAGATTCTGATTGAATTACCAGGCATGCATCAGAATGGATGGGTTACTTGTTTATTCCACAGCTACATCATCCATTCAGCAGGGAATTCTACAAAATTTAAATATCCAGGTAGTCAAGAAGCATCAGAAAATTGTAGATTCATACCAAATGGGACTAATTGGGAATACTGAATGTATACAAAAAATGGGAGCATCAATGGTCAAGTTTGCTTGGCATATGGGAAGTCTCACAAAGATGGGGCAGAAACTGAAATTGTAACCAGATAGATACCAACCGTGCTGTGAAAACCTACTTGAAATATTAAGTGATTATCTAGTCATATTCCACAATCCCGTATATGTCTTTCCCTTAGCAACTGTGAAGACAATCTTACACTAATTACGACATGCTCAGCAGCATTTAAGGAATTGTTATTCCTGCATGTCATATGTGAATGGCACAGGAACAAGCCCTAATAACTCACAGAAGAAAAGTACCCTCTGTGATGCACTTTATAGTGATTTGCAGCATGTAGATGTAGATGAATAAAATAGAAACCAGAGTTAGAGATAGTGGAAATTACTGAAGGGCAGTAACTAGAAGAACAGAATTTATGGTCAGCTGAGCTCAAAATTAAAAACAAAGAAATCAAATAGGGATGATGTTTCGGGTCAGTCTAATAATGAATAAGAAAATAAGAATGTGGAGGAACTATTATGAACAGCATAGTGACAATATTATTTGTAGCTATATGAGACACAAATCTAGCACCCATCCCAGTGGTACAAGTTTATGCAACTGCCTCCTCTGCAGATGATGAAGAGATTGAAAACTGTGTGATCAGACTCAAGAAATTATTCAGATCATTAAAAGAGATTAAACTTAAATTGTGATGTGGAGCTGCAATTCAATAATGGGAAACAAGAGAGAGAGGAAACTAGCAGGAAAGCATGGATTCACAGAATGGAATGCAAGGATGGACTATATATTAAACTTGTAAGCATAGAAAGCTAAATTCTTTAAACTCATTACACTAAAATGACTATAGATATGCCTCTGCACTTAAAAAGTGTGCTGTGTCAATTTCTTAGTTGTTGACTATTACTGTTACTATTCAGTCTCTTAAATAATATTCATAAAATTGTAATACATTCTTGGAGAAAGTTCAAACTTAGACACATTAATTCCTACAAGAAGTGCCAGACATCTGTCACTGCATCATTATTTACAGTACCCCATAGTCTCAGTTTTTCATCCTTATCAAACAGCTCTGATGTAAAGTTCAGCAGATGTAAATTTTAAAAAAATGCTTCTCTCTACATGTCACCATACACACTGTTAGAAAAATATCTCTTATTGACACACCACATTGTTTAAAACAGGTTTTTCTCACAGGTACTTTATTTTACAATGAAAACAGTATACAGATACATCAAAATGTGCAACTAATGAATTGTATCTTGAAGTGCATACTTGGTTACATTTATATATATTTCTTTCAAGAGCAATGGCTGTAAACTTTTACAATAATTTTGGTTAAACACATTCATCAATATGTGCTTATCATTGTTTCAGGCTTTTTTACAGATATCTTAACAGTAAACAATTTTTTTGCAGTGCCAGAAATTAAGTTGAATTGCATGAGATTGGATCCCTTAATCTTCACACTGGTATTCACACAGTAGCTGTTGAAAAACTGTCTGTAAAATCAACAGAGGTAAAGCATCTGGCATCCTTGCAGCTTCGTACATTGTTTGTGGTACAGCTTTGATATTAGGTAGTTACAATGTCTTGACAACAGCAATGTAGGATGACAGAATGCTTTGTAAGCAGGCATGTGGGTCTGCTCATCATGGTATGGTACATATAACAAATTGTGTGATAAATTTAATTTAATTCATTGCAACGCATATAATGGTGCCAAAGAACCTGCAGGAACACATGTTTATGTAGTCCACAGTAATTTGTATAGAAATAAACCCATCATGAAAGAGATAGCAAGAAAAATTAAACAACAATTTCGTTCAAAATAGTTAACCAAATGGTGTCAATTATACTGCTAAACATAAAAAAGATGGAAAAATTTCAAGAAGTTATTGTATTGTTTTATTTAAAAGAATAGTTTTCATACTACTTTTGGGTCATTAATGTTACATAATACACCAACTGCTACCCAAATTGCAGACAGATCAATGTATTTCAAAGTCACTTTATTTTGTATTTAATTAGCAAGCCTGGCAATGCTTCAAAATAGCTAATTTTTTATAGGAATTTCATATTCCTTTCAGACCCATTGGCTAAAGTGTGTACATTAAATTTTACTGTCTCTTCGTTGCAACAGAAATATTTTTCCATAGTGGAAATCTTATATACATATTTGTGATTGTTCAAACTTTTTATCATATACAAGTGCTGCCAACTGCTGGGCTTCACTACAAAAATATCAACAAGTCAGTGTAGCAGGGTGTAGCAGCTTGCGAATGACAGGGTACAAAGAAGGAGCTCGTTAGTTATATTCAACAGTAAAAATGAATATTATTACTGTTATTTCACATTGTAATTACTGAATGATCAGTTTACTCATTACAACACTGAATATTTTAAAATTATATGAGAGAAAGTACCACCACAGCTGTATCTTGAGAATGTCTTTGTTGTTCTTGACTACCTGGATATTTAACTTTCTTAGAAGTTCCCTGCTGAAAGGATGATGTAGCTGTGGAATAAACAAGTAACCCATCCATTCTGATGCATGCCTGGTAATTCAATCAGCATCTCAAAACAGTTTTTGTGGTACACTAATTATTAAAATGTTTCAGTGACACATTACCACCATCCTCAGGCCACACCACTGCCAAAAGAGTATTATTTTTCACACAGTACAAGGCAGGGCCACATGTGAAACAACATATGTCATTTATCAGCTGACATGCCTGCACTGCACAGCCTTTTACATCAGGATGACGACAACTAAACTGGCTGAGTGCATGAACGGGCACAAACGAACTGTCCCCTTAGGAGATGTCCAATACCCGGTAGCAGAACATGCCATCCAGCATAATGCTAGGGACCTAGGAACCTGCTACATTGCATGTGCCATTTGGCTTCTCCCACCCAACACCAGTCCCTCTAAAATGTGGAGATGGGAACTTGCACTCCAACACATCCTTTCATCCTGCCATCCCCCAGGACTGAACCTACCTTAACCAACCTCACTCCCATTTACTCTTCAGTCTTCTCCTTTTTCCCTCTCCTCTTTAGCCATTCATGCATCTTTTCATCCTACATGGTTGTGTTTATCTTTTTACTATATACCTCTTTACTTCTGTATGCATCCTCTTTGGTTTGAAGCTGGCACAGTACTTAACAGTAGAATATCTTTGGCTTCCCTCTGCAAACCATGCCTCCATCCTTACTTCCCTCCCTGTTTACCTTTTCCTGTTGCTTCATAACCTGGGTTGTGAGTAACTGAATCCACTTTCCCTTCTTACTTTTTTTCCCCTCTCTCCTCCCTGATGAAGGAACAAAGTTCTGAAAGCTAGGAATGTAAATTTTCTGTTCTGTTTTGTGTATCTATCGGCTGTACTGAGCTGAGGTAGTACTGCCCCACCCCTCTATCACTTTGTTAGTATTTGTTTCACATCTTTATATGAGATTTTCCATTAATCAATGAACAAAATTATATTACAAAACCAATAGTCAATGGCCTCTCAGACCATGACACGCAGTTCCTTCTATTTAAATGTTAATACTGAGGAGGATATAAAATCTGCTAAATCTGAACTCAAGAGGGTAATCAATAAGACAAAAATTAATTATTTTAGGCATTCCTCAGAGATATTCACTGGGGTGATGTTTACAGTGCTCATGGCATGAATGAAAAATATAACACTTTTGCTAGTAAAGTGCTTACCTTATTTGAACACTGTTTCCCCCCAAAACTAATGAAGGTTATAGCAAAGTCTACAAAGAAGCCATGGATTACTCAAGGAATAGAGGTATCTTGTAAAACAAAAAGAAAACTATATCTGTCAATCCAAACAGTTCTGATGTTGATACTATAGCACATTACAAGAAATACTGCAAAACATTAAAGACTGTAATACGGACATCAAAGAAAATATATTACAATGACAAGATAGTCATCTCAGATGAATAATGACAACATGGGATATAGTGAAGGAGGAGACTGATAGAACCAGACATGAAGAGGGGCAAATAACATTAAGAGTAAATGACACATTGGTGAGAGATGTGTATTTGTGTTGCAGAACTTTTTAACGAACATTTTATAACTGTTAGTGTAAAGATGGGATTGTCAGGTTCAGTAGATGCTGCCATGGGATACTGCAGACCAGACATGTCAAGTAACTTTTACACTATGCATTTGATGCTCACTACCCCAGCAGAAGTAAAGTCCATCATAAAGTCTTTAAATCTAAAACATCTAATGGGTACAATGAAATATCAACAAAGCCAATTAAAGAATGTGATTCTGAGCTAAGTAGCATATTAAGCTATCTGTGTAACCAGTCGTTTATCAGTCAAATATTTCCTGAGTGGTTGAAATATGCTGAAGTTAAGCCACGGTTTAAGAAGGGAGATAAAGAAATAGCATCAAATTGCTGTCCAATTTCACTTCTGCCAGCATTCTCAAAAATTTTAGAAAAGGTAACTGTCTTATTACAAATAACATACTGTCAAAGTTGGAGTTTGGATTTCTAAAGGATTCTGATACTGAGAAGGCTATCTACACTTACAGTGAAAATGTACTTAATTCATTAGACAAAAAATTCCAGACAACTGGTGTATTTTGCGATCCGTCAAAGGCATTTGACTGTGTAAATCGCAATATCCTCTTGATACTAGAAGTCAGAGGTGAGATACGGACGTGCTCTATGTGGAAGGTGGTCAGTAATTCGAGTTGCTAACCACCTTCCACATGGAGCATGTCCATATCTCACCACTGACTTCTAGTATCAGCCGCTCGCAGTTGACGTCAGCAAGTGTGTGGGCCTGAAGATGATGTTGTTATAACATTGAAACTAGTTGCCAAAATAAAAATGACACCTTAAATACAGCTGGAGGAATTTCTTCATGTTTAATATAAATTTATACCAGCTGACTTCCCACTGTCCTCCATTTCAACTATGGATGTATGAAGAGCAAAATATTATATCTGCTCAGTTTGTGTATGGTCTTGTAATGTGTAGATTTGAATAAGAGAAGACAATTCTTGGAAACATTACTCAACTGGATTCCATTCCAGATGATAACTTGATATTAAAACATGTTTTATATATGGTTCCTTAGAAAAGTTTTTCATTTGTTGCTCGTGAGTTGTGTATCAGTGTCTGAGAGCTGTACTTCAGGCTTATCAGCTCTTAAAAAATACTGTTGCGTATAATCAGAATGTACTCATTGCCTTCATTGCTGCATATAGCCAGAAATATTTAATAAATATGTCCTTAATGCTACCACATAGTGGAATTCACTTATGAGACAGGTCCATAATCACCTATGGCAACAAACTGTAGTGGTTTCAACCAAACAATGAAGCTTTTAGATGGTTCAGTAATCCCCAATATATCATCTGACATCTTTTATGTAATGGTGGGGCTCTTTGCCCATAGGCTACAGTATGATGCCAGACTGAATTGTTGGTGAGGTACAACTTCTAGTTTTCACTCATAACAATTAATTACTAGGCCTATCCTTAAAATACATCTATAATTGGTTAGAACACTCTGGAGATCAGCTCCATCAGAATCATTAATTTGACTTGTTATAGATCTACATTTACATCCATACTCCGCAAGCCACCTGACGGTGTGTGGCGGAGGGTACCTTGAGTACCTCTATCGGTTCTCCCTTCTATTCCAGTCTCATATTGTTCATGGAAAGAAGGATTGCTGGTATGCCTCTGTGTGGGCTCTAATATCTCTGATTTTATCCTCATGGTCTCTTCGCGAGATATACGTAGGAGGGAGCAATATACTGCTTGACTCTTCGGTGAAGGTATGTTCTCGAAACTTCAACAAAAGCCCATACCGAGCTACTGAGCATCTCTTCTGCAGAGTCTTCCACTGGAGTTTATCTATCATCTCAATAATACTTTCGCAATTACTAAATGATCCTGTAACGAAGCGCAGTGCTCTCCGTTGGATCTTCTCTATCTCTTCTATCAACCCTATCTGGTACGGATCCCACACTGCTGAGCAGTATTCAAGCAGCGGGTGAACAAGCATACTGTAACCTACTAGATGCTTTATCTTCAATGACTGTTAATGAATCACTGACACCACAAGTACCTAAGGACCCATGATGTGAAGGTCTGTGTTTTGTCCATACCATCAGCACTTGTATGTGCATACTGAACAGGATGAGTTCTTCTGCTGAAGCAAATAAATTTATCTGAACAGTATGACCTCCTAGTCATAAAACATATGTTCCTGCAGAAAAGTTGATCACAGAATTTTTCTCTACAAGGAAAATGATACGCAGTATGCGACCGACACCAGGCTGTTGACACACAACCTATCCTTAATTTTTCTGGTGATGAGAAAACTTAAATGTAAAGTGTTCTTGTTACTGAATGCAATTAACTGCCTATGAAGATAAGTGACAAAGAACAAAAACACACTGTGTTTTATGATGAGGGACAGATGATAAAAATTGAGAGTGAACTTAATGATGTCAGTATGTTGGAAGTAGGGAAGAAGTGCTACAATTAGTAGCCGAAAATATGTGGTAATTCAAAGTGGACTTTTCAGTGACAGTGCATTTAGATCAGAGATGGATAAAACTTTGCATGATAGAGTAAATGACAGTCAAGTTATGGATGAAATGTCAAAGACTTCACTTGCTGAATAGTGTAATATGAAGTAGGAAGAGGACAATTTGAATTTATGAGATCATTTATGGTAATGTTAAACTGGATCTTTGTGACTATAACAAACAGGTACAGGAACAATCTGTGGCTGAGAACATTATACAGTTATTGGAATTGGTAACTCAAAAAAATTTAAAGATAGATGAAAACAGTAGTGATATCGAAAACTATTGGCAAAAAAATGTGAAGTTAAAAAAGACAAAACTGCACAATACAGTGAAAAGTGGGTGAAAACTTTTTAAGTCCTCTCAGAAAATTCATGTATGAGGAAACAAATTTTGATCTGAAAATAAGGATGACATGGAAACTTTTTAAGCCCTCTCAGAAAATTCATGTATGAGGAAACAAATTTTGATCTGAAAATAAGGATGACATGGAAACTCAAACTGAGCAAGCCTACGTAGATGAAAATAATAACATGGAGACAGCAGAAAAGGAAATGGGAAATAAATGTCTGGCTATTATTGAAAAGAAAACAGGACAGGTTAATGTAAATGTAGAATCTAAGTTTGTTGAAATTGCAAAGAAAATCAGTAAAGCTCAAAGAGTCAAACATAGTGTTTATACTATATCTAACAGAATTGTGAACTATGTACTAATGTACATCCTCTTGATTTTATCAGAGAATTTAATGATCTGCTTGAAAATTACAGTGATAACGACAATTTGTCTTTCTTCTTGAAAAGATATTTTTTGCGTAGGATAGCTGAAGTTGCAGAATCATGTGATTCATGGCGGAAATTTTAAGAAAATTATTTTTTTTATGAGTATTGGTCAAAAAGATGCAGCAAAGGATTTCGAGTGACTTTAAGGGTGATGACAGATATGATTCAAGAAGGGGCAATATTAAGGCTTTGTTTTTGGGTTCAAAATTTTTCATTTAGTACAAACAAATACTTAAGTTGAACATAGAACAGTTGCTTTTGTAAGAAGGGCTTTACATGCTCATGAAAAAATTATTACATTACATAAATGGAGACTTTAGCAAGAGATTTTGGATTTCAGAAATTTGAGGGGTATCTATTAGACCAGTAGACAGTAGTTTACACAGATGACAAAGCTTTGAGTTTTCTTCAGCAGTGAAGATTTAAGTATCCTAGGTTGGCCAGATGGGTATTGATTTTAAAACAGCTTGGCTTAAAAATTAGATGCATGAAAGGTAAAGATAACATTATAGATGATGTGTTTTTCAAAATGTCAGTAGAAACAAAATGATGATGCTCATGAGTTAAATGGGTGTCAGATGAGGTTGTGTTACGCACAGGAACTGACAGTTAAAAATCTTTTTAGTCATTAATGCAGAAACATGAGAAGGGAAAAAAATGAAGATCCAAATTTGAGATTAACCACTTAATGCTGAAGACAACAAATTTGCATCACATCAAGTGATGCTAATAAATGGAAGGTTAATTGTCTCTGAGTGCCAGTGGAAATAGATGTAGATTCTACATGAAGCTACCAATGCCTCTGAGATCTGCTTCCATCTCCTGAGTGTTTCAGGTACTTCTAGAGCTACTTTCTCTTCACACCTTTGTTCACAACACACACACGGATAAGTTATCATCATTATTTGGACCATTACTGCTACAAACTGATGTAAGATCAGTTCTTAAAATAATTTGTTTGTTGTATAGTATCTGTGACACAATACAAATCACATTTTGATGTAATAAACTAATAGCACATGCAATTGAATTTGGAAATGAAACTTCCTGGCAGATTAAAACTGTGTGCCAGACCGAGACTCGAAGTCAGGACATTGTCTTTCATGGGCAACTGCTCTACAGACAGAGCTAACCAAACATGACTTATGACCCACCCTCACAGCTTTACTTCCCCCAGTATCTCACTTCACTGCAGGGTGAAAATTTCATTCTGGGATCTGAAAATACTGTTTGTGTAAAATATGCATCATTAGTCCTTTGAGTACTTTTGTGAGAGCATGCAGGAGATGAAATCAAGAGAAGTGAAAGCAAATATTTCAGTTGACTTGTAGCACCAGAATACTTCAGTGACCAGTTGTGTTCCTTATTAATGTATATATTTCATTTTTATTGCAGTGTAAAAATTCTAATAAACTGCTAATACTAGGAAAGGTTTTTATATTCTTTTCTTGATAGAACCCTCAAATTTTGTACCCCATGAAATGCAAAAATGCAAATGGAGATTTCAAATCTCTTGTATAACATACGGAGAGGGATTATGACCAAGGGTGCCCATTGTCAAGATTAGGGGTGCCCCCTCCCTGTCTCCACTGCCCTCCCCCCCTCTCTCCCCATATCTCTCAGGAAAAGGAAGGAATATAGTGTTATCAGGTGAAAATAATTTAAAAGTCAGCATTATACTGATTTTTAACAGGGTCAGAACTGAACTATTTTATGGCTACTTACAAGTCACCATTTGTTTTCCAGAGTATTGAAAGTACTCCATACCTCCAGGTTTACACCTACCCCTAAAGACTATCATATGGATTCTCTTCTGTGTGACAGTTTCAAAACTTCTGTGATAAATACAGTGATCAACCAGGATTCAAACCCAAAACAGCACAAGCACTCTCTGGTCAGAGCTGCTGGTGGTAGCAGTCATGTCCACATGCCATACATTCTTTGGCCAAAAGCTATAATGTGTAACAGTCTTTTCAATGTACGTTTCTACACCTCAATGAATCATCTTTATTGTGAGTAGGAATCTATCCTTTTCCTAACATTGTTGATATGCCAAACTGAAGAATCCACTGGAAGAGTTATGAAAGAAATCAGTAGGTTATGCAGGACATACTATAGTAAGAAACACTCTGCCAGGGCTAAACATATACAAAAGTTTGAAATTAATATCAACAACTTCTGGAATGTGTCTACTGGATTCACTCCTTGCAAACTAATGACTGGGCAGAAACCTACTATTATTATTGGGAGAGATTGAGCTTCCTGTGTTAAGTGAGACAGACCAATATGAAAAAATAAGGTTAGCTGAAGAGATGATGAAGAAAAAGTAAACACAATAATAATGTTAAACCTACTAGCTTCAAGTTAAGAGGCTTATTATTAATGAAGAGTAAAGTAAAGATACAGTAAGGTAAATGAGATAGGAAAACTTTTGCACATGTACCATGGTCCATTCAAAGTAGCTAGAATTATTTGTGACAATGACTATGAACTTGCTTATCCTAAATCTAATAAAATATTTTACTTAAAAAACATAACTGACTAGAAATCATGTATTCTATATGTTAAATGTTTGAAATGTCATTCCTGTAACCTTGAAACTTTTGTAATCTGGGAAATATTCACTTTGTAAACAGAAATAGAGACATTTTGAACAATAATAAGGGTCATTCCATGCCAAGTGGTCTAAACCTTCCCACCATCATGTCTCCAATTTTCTTCAAATTTTATCTGTAGCACTAGTCAAGTGCTAAATTAAGTTTCTCAAGATTTCAAGCCTCTAGCTGCAATACTTGCTGATCTACACCCCCTTGTCTGAAGGGTAGTAAGTTCGCATGCGCGCGACATCAGACAAAATGCCATTTTTGGGGTCTCATAAAATTGAAACCAATTCATAAGAATGGTTAGTAAGATGAGACCCTGTACAGTTTTTTGTGCTGATTCAAACGAAATTAATTATAAGATTACTGATGCAAAATCCGGTCAAACAAGTCGACTCAAAGTGTACCCCTAATTCTGTCGTGACTTAATGCGACAAATTTTGACCAATATTCAGACTGCAATAATTTCCTTGCAGATAAAGATATGGACTTGAACTTTTTACCAAGTCTTATCTTTGTGCTGGACATAATACAGCTGGATTTCCAACTACCCAGGCTTTATAGTCGCCTTGCAAAATCTCTTCAAATTTGGCAGTGTCAGCGCAAATGGCTTTATTTACCAAAGTTCAAAGCCCATTACTACAAAATAGTCAGCCTGGATTTAATTGTGAATAGTATCATCTGAAAGAGAAACTCTTGCTCTACAAGATGGATATATTTTTCTTTTGCAACGCTTCCATTAAGTGCTTATTTACTCAGGTCAAAGTATCTTATATTTTGTGTGCGCAGTGCCCTGCGTTGGTCCATGATGGCTGAGCCATTACTGGTTATCACAATAAAACCAGCATCCCCATCGCCATAGGGGCCACGCCCGATAGCCATGCAGTAACAGCCACGGGTGGGTATCTTTACTGCAGGTTCCCAAGCCTGATTACAGGGTGTCTTTACCACAGGATCCCAAGCCTGATTGTGGGTTTCTTTATGCAGGTTCCCAAGCCTGTCTTCCTCAGTTACTTCATCATTCTGGAAGCATCGTTGATTTGCAAGAGAATGCTTTCAGGAAAACTGTATTGCCGACCAGATGATGTCACTGATGGAGCTGGAATAACACCAATGATAAGTTGTTCTGGAATCCAGCAAGTATCACGTCTTAAGGGCCAATAAAATGAACTTGCAGGACCATGAGGATGCATAAAGCTTATGAAAGCATCTTTCTGTTCGACTGAGATTTCAACGATGTTTCCAATCCACCATTTCTTTTCATAAATGCAAGCAACATACTGCCCAGGCTGAAGATCCATGACTTGAACTACTACTTCAGCAGCACTAATTTTGGCCAAAAAAGATGTCGCATCATTAGAAACTCTACTGACCTTAATTGTCGTCATATCAATGGGCAAAAAATGGTGGTTTTCTCTTGTGCCAGCTAGAGTGTGCCCTTGCAGGAATCTTTCTTCTTGAGAAGCTTTTTCTTCTTCAACTTCCTCTTTGCTGATGAAAAAGAATTTGATTCCATTGATATTATCATTGCAGAAGTTGAAAAGATCTTTGGGTGTTAGAATCTGGTTTTCATATGGACGTTGCAAACTTGCTCTTGCTGCCAACCGTTTTGTTGTGCCTCCAATGCCATCACAAGGCGACTTTCCATGGCTTGTTCCAAAGAAATTCCATTCTGCTGTTATTTCAAAATCTTCTTTGTGATAGCATAAGTTGAGAAAATTCTTGAAATTCTTATATTGTGCAGCTGAACCATCACTGAAGTAGTGGATGTGGCTTATTTTGGAAAATTGCATCTTCAGGTAATTGATTACTTTTCCAATGTAAACATGGACAGTAATCGTATCGTGTCGAAGGCAGTCACTAATAACACAAAGATTCACACATTGCACCTCTTCGTTTTCACAGTAGTAGACTACAAATGGATGAACTGTTGCTTGACTGTTTTCCCAGTGAAAGCCTTGCACTGCATCTTGAACAATAAATGAATAGTTTTCAGCAAAATCCATTAGTATTATGAATTCGCCTTCTTTCAAATCAGTTTTGAGAGCTTTCAGGTGCTGGCTTTGATGCTTGGCAATGTAGTGATGACAAGACAGGTTCCAAATTTTTGCTGCAATATCTTCAACATACTCTTCTGTTGAAAGCTGCTTTGTTTCTAAAGTATCCCTGTCGGTATGAATCCATTGTTTGTACTCAATCAGTTCTTCAGGGTCATTATCTTCAAAATATGTTGCAATAACTGCTTCTACACCTTCTGGACCAGGGCAGTTTTCACAACGATGAAGCATACAATCCTTGTTTTCCAAGCTGCAAACAGCTTTGCTAAGAATTTCCTTGTAGTCTTCATTGATTGATGCACCAGTGAGCATAAGCTTGACATTTTGGTGTATTGTACAGACACAAACTGAGTGCATTCCAGCAGAGCCAACTGTAACACACCATTTTGGTCTAAGCTCGCAAAACTTTGAGAAGCCAATTTCTGGTCCATTTTGCTTCTGATAAGACACGTACATTTCCTTCAAATTGCAAAGCAACAACCGCTTTTGCTTGTACACCTTTGTTCCTGAAATTCTCACAGGCACACAGTCTTTCTTCCCTGGACAAAGTCTGCTGAATTCGTCATCTTGAAAAAAGTCATGTACTTTCTGGACAACTTCATCTGAAAGCTTCCTTCCTTGCCGATTTGCTGGAAAAGCTAGAACACCTTGCTCATTCTTCAGTTTTCTCGCTTGCTTTACCATTCTTTCTGATACATTAAATGCTGTTGTCGTATCTTTAATTGTCCAGCTTCTTGGAACCAAGGTCAATATTTGAACTTTTGTCCTACGATTTGACACTTTACATTTTTCTTTCAACTCTTCTATAAGATTATCAAGATCTGCACAATTATTGCATGGGCGACTTTTACTTGAACTTGGCTGTTCATCGTAATTGATTCCTACAGCAGCAGCAATTTGATTCCCAATTAAACTTTGTGCATCCAAGATCTTTCTTTTTGCATAGCTTTGCTTATCTCTTTTACTTAGTTGTCTTCTTTTCAATGGTGAAGCACCAATAAATGATAAACTTTTGTTGATGGCTGGTTCAGTTTCATCCGTTGTGAAATCTTGTTCAGATTGGGTTGATAGTGATGATGAATCTTCTAGCTTTTGGTTCAGTGCCGACATGCAGCGAGGCAAAGCTTCTGACCAGGTTTTATATCAATCACTTCTTTTTTCTTTAACAGGCAAAGTTTGGCAGCTGTTTCATTATCAAGCAGTCTAAGTCCAGCTTTTACATTGTGATTCCTCTTCTTGAATGGATTGCAACATTTCTTTTGCATCGCTTGATATTCATGTAGGAAGAGGGCTTCATGGTGGAAGCAAATGATGGAATTTTCGTCAAGTTTGGCTTCTGAACGCGAAACAAGCAATTTCTGGTCACATTCTGTGAAATCACTAAACGCTTTGAATCCAGTCTTCTTAGCATAGAAGATAACATGGCACTTCGATGCAGCAGCATCTTTTCCAATTGAACAGGGGGCCAACGATTCTTCTTCTTCATTAACTTCTGACATCTCTCACTGGCCAATCACTGAATAAAACACGAATGAAATATCCAATTATATCAGTAATTCTAAGCGACTATTAAGATTCAAATTCCTAGAAATGAAGAAAAATTAGTGCATCGCGCATACAAAATATAACAACTTTGATGTGAGTTAATGAGTACTTAATGGTCGCGTTGCAAAAAAAACAAATGTCAGTCTTGTAGAGCAAGAGTTTCTCTTTTAGGTGATACTATTCACAAGCAGATTCAGGCCAACTATTTTTTAGTAATTGGCTTGAAACTTTGGTAAATTTTACCGTTTGTGCTGACACTGCCTAATTTGAAGAGATACTGCAGGGCGACCATATGGCCTGGATCATTGCAAATCCGGCTGCATTATGTCTAGCACAAGCATGAAGCTTGGCCAAAAGTTCAAGTCCATATCTTCAACTGCAAGGAAATCATTGCAGTCTTAATATTGGTCAAAATTTGTCGCGTTGTGTCACGACAAATTTTGAAGTATACTTTGAGTCGAGTTATTTGACCGGGGTTTGCATGAGTAATGTTATACATAATTTCGTTGGAATCAGCAAAAAAAACTGTACAGGGTCGCATCTTACTAACCATTCTTATGAATTAGTTTCGATTTTATTAGACTCCAAATATGACATTTTTTTTATGTTGCATGCACACGGACTAAGTACACTTCAGACAAGGGGGTCTAGATCAGCAGCTATTGCAGCTAGAGGCCTGAAATCTTGGGAAACTTACTTCAACACTTGACTAAAGCTACAGTTAAAATTTGACGAAAATTGGAGACCATGATGGTGGGAACTTTTTTCAGTTTTAGACCACTTGGTGTGGAATGACCCATAAAATAATTAGGCAGGGTGTTCACTACTGGGTAGTAAATACATAAATGAGATAGGAAAACGTTTGCACATGTACTATGGTCCATTCAAACCAGTTAGAATTATTCGTGACAATGTCTATAAACTTGTGTATAATAAATTTAATAAATTATTTTGCTTGAAAAACATAATTGACTAGAAACCACATATTCTATGTGTTAAATGTTTGAAATGTCATTAATGTAACCTTGAAACCTTTTGGAATTTGGGAAATATCCACTTTGTAAACAGAAATGGAAACATTTTGAATAATAATAAAATAACTAGGCAGGGTGTTCACTACTCTGTAGTGAATACATTATGTGACGAATAATGCCTTCCCTAGCTGGGTGTAATGATTTTTCCCTTTCTGATACACTCAAATCTACATCTTTTCTGCCCCATTTGGCCATCTTTTCTACACTTTGCACCTTGTATTTATACAGTGTACATCTTTCACACTTTCTGTGTTATTTCACCAACTACTTGCCTTACACAAAAACATGGTTTGCTACTGGAGTGTGTGTTAATCCTCATGAGAGATTAATAAAATGGGTGGTAGAGGTGAGGGAGATCAGGTAGCAGAGGTTAAATTTTTTGAATGGCATGATTTTATACACATGGAAAAATGTGTTCATAAAAACATAGAATACTTAGGTGACAAAGAGAACCTTGTTGGGTAGTTTTCTTGTATATGTAGTATGTTCAAACTTTTGCCACTCCAATGGCAAGTGGCAGTCTAGATTATTAATTTTGTTTTCCACTCCAATGTCAAGCCTCATATGACATGATTTTTTCATATCTTTCACATGCTCCATTCTTGAATGTAACACAACTAGACATCAATGCTTTGTATACTCTATTCATGCAGATGTTTTCTGAGCATGTGTATGACAATATTGGGAAACCTGTGTTAACTCAGTGTTGAACTGTAGCAGCTGTGTTGAGAGAAACATTGTAATTATAATGCTCAAATTAGTAGGCACGAATTGTCTAATTCTTTAAGTACAAACCATTCTGAGAAAGAAACTGCAAAGCTTTTAGAGGAATCTATAAGTGAAAACGAGAGTGAGAATGATTTTGGTGATGACAGTGATTCATTTGTAAACAATCAAGTGAAATGATGATGAAAACAGTCCACTCGGAAGAGTGTTTCAAAAAATATCACAGAATTAAAAGATTTGTTTTATAATGCTTGTGTAAATATGTTTGAATCAAAGGGCACTTCTTGTCTTAATGTATACCCTAATCATTGGTCAGTGGCATCATTGTTTCCACACACAAAGTGGTTTGCACAATTTTCTGTGGTACACTTACTGCCAAGGTGGTTGCAGTTCAAATAACAGTTCAGAGACACATACTGTGTCTGCATTATGGAGTACAAAGGGTTAAGCTAGGTGTAGAACAGGATCATATTACAATGTGTTTATATTTGAGACATGTGACTGTATATGTAAGGGAATGGAAGCCAAAACAGTTAATATTACATAGCTAAAACTTCACGAAAAATATCCTACCTATGTTTGGGTATAATGATGTTGAGAAATTTGTAAAATTGATTAGAAATTCTTTTTTACTTTAAAAAATGAATTTAAGAAAGAGTAATCTGATAATATGGCACCAGTCAGAATATTAACATTTCTTTGCTCAGTTCATAGTAGAAATAAAATGTGTCACCAAATGTGCTAGTGTTAATGAGAATATGTCAACATCCTTCCCTTCAGGCTGATAAAAATAAGCCTGAGATGAAACAAGTAATGTTTACCAAAATACTGACTATAAAAACAAGAGTTTTCATGATAAAGAAGCAGGTTAAGAACAGAATAAGTACTTTTAAATTAAAGTAATGACTTCACATAATGAACCAAAATGTAAGAACAAGATTTTGTCTTTTAAGCAATAAAGAGTAAGGCTTTTGTTAAATGAAATTGGTTTGTTGCATTAACATGTCATTTTTAAGTCAATTTTGTGAATATGAAAAAAAGCAGGGATTTAAGGTTTAACACCTTTATAATGAAAAGATGTTTATGAAATGATGACACATAATGAAATAATGAGATATTAGCAAAGTAATATGGACTAATAAGGAAGTTTGCAATGAAGCAGTAATGGCAAATGGACAGTGCATTGCTGCTGGGAAGCATGCAGGGATGAGGTGTAGAGAAGGCAGGGCAGCTATTTTGCAATTGGGAAGTTAGACAGAGGGCAGGGTTGAGGTCGGGAGGGGGGGGGGGGGGGGGGGGAAGTAGAAAAGTAAAAAGTCTGGGTGCATTGGTGGAATGAGTGTTGGCTAGTGCTGGAATGGGAACAGGGAGTGGGCTGGATGGGAGAGGACAATGACTAATGAAGGTTGAGGTCAGGAGGGTTATGGGAACATAGTATATATTGCAGGGAGAGTTCCCACCAGTGCAATTCAGAAAAGCTGGTGTTGGTGGGAAGGATCTATATGGCACAGGCTGTGAAGCAGCCATTGAAATGAAGACCATCATATTTGGGAGCTTTGCTCAGCAATTGGGTGTCCACTTGTTTCTTGGCCACAGTTTGTTGGTGGTCATTCATGTGGACAGACAATTTGTTGGTTGTCATGCTCCCATAGAAGGCAGCAGAGGGGTGTGACCAAGAAACAAGTGGACCACCCAATTGCTGAGCATGCTGCCAAGTATGACAACCTTCATTTCAATGACTGCTTCACAGTCTCTGCCATATGGATCCTTCCCACCAACACCAGATTTTCTGTACTGTGCAAGTGGGAACATTCCCTGCAATATATCCTATGTTCCTGTAACCCTCTGTAGTGTCCCTTTTTGCAATATTCACCATTATCGAGGTGAAACATAAATAAAAATGACTGTATGAGTCAAAATGAATTGCAAACATCGATTTATCTGCAACAGGTAATAACACTAACTGTAAAAATATACAATATAGATCGACAGATGCAGAAAAGACATTATTTTTATTGTATGAGATTATAATGTATAAGTAATTAAAAGAAGTATTATCATCATTGTAAGAGTATAAAACACAATGCAATGTTCATTCTTCTGTCTAGTCGGTTTTGTTCTGTTCGTTCTGGTGTTAGCTGGAATAAGGTACGCGAGCTATTGTGCTGCGCTAGCATTTGTTTCTGCCGTAACGTAATTGCAAATATTTAATGGTGTAAACTGTGTCCTAGTAAGAATATATTAGTATAAAGTGATCTCCATGTGTTATTTCAAGAACCTACGCTACATTTATCTTATGAAAAGAATATTTAATGAAAATTATTTAGCATGTTTCCAGCTGCTGCGGAGCGAGTAACAGCGATCTCTGACTGTTAACAATTAGCCGCCATTACGCAGTACATTCAAAAATATTCTTTCACAGCACAATGTCTGATAGCCGGAGCAGAAGAAATTATGTTAAAATATTCAGTGAGATTAATTGAAGGAATCCAGTGAAATATTTTTATTAAAACTTGTCTATTTCCTGTGATAGTAATAATTTCAGAGCTGAGTAATACTATGCTATTGCATTTACTGTAATTTGTAGGGAGCCTGGCGCTCAGTAAAACCAGATACACTATGTAATTGGCAACCTACCAAATTCATTATTTTGTTTATTTTTATATATATATATATATATATATATATATATATATATTTTTTTTTTAAAGAAGCTAAACGTATAAACTAACGGCACTAAAAATCTGTAACAAATATATATATATAATTTTTTTTTTTTTTTTTTTTTTTTTTTTTTTTTTTTTTTTTTTTTTTTTAAAGAAGCTAAACGTATAAACTAACGTCACTAAAAATCTGTAACAGATCACGATTAATCAAAGGACAAACAAATTTACTAGGAGAGTGTTTCCTCTAAATAAATAGTTACATTATTTTTTTTAAGAGATATAATACCTCCTGGCCTCAACCTTCATTAGTCATTGTCCTCACCCACCCAGCCCCTTCCCTGTTCCCATTCCAGCACTACACAGTCCTCATTCCACCATTGCATCCAGTCTTGTTACTTCCCTCCTTTCCCAGTAAAACTACCCCTTCCCAACCTCTCCCATTCCCACCATCTAACCTCCTAACTGCGCATAGCTGCACTACCCTCTCCTCCACCTCGTCCCTGTGCACTCCCCAGCAGCACTGCACTGTCCATCACCCCTACCCTACTATCTCTCCCCCTCCCCATCCCAGCCTCCCCCTTACCCCCTCCCAGTTGCCACTCCCATCATGCACTTGTGCTGCTGCCTGCTGTGTGGCTTCGGTTGCCTGAGACAGCAGTCGTGTGTGTGTGTGTGTGTGTGTGTGTGTGTGTGTGTGTGTGTGTGTGTGTGTGTGTGTGTGTGTGTGTGTGTGTGTATGTGTGTGTCATTTATTTTTGGCGAAGGCATTACTGTCCAAAAGCTTGTTTGTGACAGTCTTTCTGTTATGAAACTTCCTGGCAGATTAAAACTGTATGCCAGACCGAGACTCAAACTCGGGACTTTTGCCTTTCACACGTAAGTGTTCTACCATCTGAGCTACCCAAGCACAACTCATGCCCTATCCTCAGAGCTTTAATTCTGAAGTCTTTCTGTTGTGCATATATGCGACTCAGCAGCTCCGCTATATGGTGAGTGGCTACTTTCCTTTTCATAATATTGTTACATTCCATCCTGGATTTTCCATTGTTTAATTAGAATTTTTATATAATTTATCGTAATTTTCAAAATGCTGTTTGTACTTGTTATGTAGGGTATCTCCAATGTGATGCATAAATGGTTTCACGAACTTTTCTTAATTTCTAAAAAAAAAAATCCTAATACTTAGAGTCAACCCTGAATAGCAGTTTCCAGACTAACAGCTTTTCAAATGATTGTATGGTTTCTGAAATAATAACTTGTTCATAAGGCAGCCTTTAAATAGTCAGACATCATTCACAATTGGTAGAGCGTACCCATTTCTGGTCAAGCTAACAAACATGTAACTCCTTTACTGTGTCTGGTCCTGATGTTTGCTCATGTAATAGCTATGTACTAGTTATCCAGGATAAAACATGTGTTGGCATCCGTAATAACTTAGTAATGTTGATATCAAAAAACTTTCTAGTGATTTCTGTAACTAAAGTTAATGAATATTTTGAATAAACTGTTTAGTGATTGGTAGGAGGCAGGAGCAATCATTGTCATTTGAATGAGCTATCGTTGAGCTTGGTGACTTTTAATTAGGAATGGATCAGGTTAAATACTACAGTGTGTTTTTGCCTACAACATACAGAACTGCCAAAATTTAAACAAGTTCTCCAAGAGTACCTGACAGAAAATTTTTTTATACTGTTGATGAATATTTGAAAGAAAATGTATATTATCACTAAACTTATTGTGTCTAGAACTAGTTCAATTGATTTTATTGAGCATTTGAGCATTATCACACTTTTTGTAACAACAGATTGTCTGTACCTGTATTTACTCTTGTAGGCCTAATATCTGATTTAATGTTGTGCTGTTATTTATAACCTTTATTTGAAACTCATTTATCTGTTAAATGGTTGTTATGTTATCTAGCTGACATAATATCTATTACTGTATTTATAGTATGTCTTACTTAAACTATGTACAATTTGGCACTGAATTTCTCTTGTACTTATTGTAAGTTTAAATTGAAACCTGTACAATTTGACACGTTCCATATCCTTGTGATGGATTCACTAACTGGATCTATGGAACATGAAATAAATAAATAAATACAAGACAGCATGTGTATTGTGAAGTATAGTGAAAATTTTAACTGCATTTTTCGCCACATTGAAAAAATTTGTTTAGTGACTTGTTAGAGCTACCAATGACTTTTTGGCAGTGTTTTATTAACTTGTGCATCAATGACACTTCAATTTATCTGAGTAATTCTGCTAATGAGCACTTGATTGTTTGGAGCCTTAGCTTGATTTATGCACTAATAATCTTACAAAGTTTATAAGCTGGTCATTGTCCAGACAACTGAACTTTGTGGGTAATAGATGCATGGAAAAGTAAAATTAAAATTTTATGCACATGTTTGAGAAAACACTGAGGTGTAAAATACCACTTCAGCAAAGTGGTGTGTTGCACTAATTATATTACCAACAAATGATTATCACCAAACATATAGTTAATCTTTATTTGTAGGACTAGTGAGTTTGGCTACACTTATTGTGCAAAGAATTTTATTGTTTGTGCTTGTTAATGGGCATGATGGGCACAGCATTTCTGCAATAATGGGGGGCAATGGCAGTTTGGCCATGATTTGTGGCAAGTACTGGTTTGGCAGTTACTTCATGCAGGTGCACTCCTCTCTTGGAGGCAAGCTGCGCTCCATGGGATAGAGCACACCATGACAGTGGACAGCACCATGAAAGAGAAGATAGTCAGTCTGCTCTGGAGCCTGATAAAGATCTAGGGGTTTTTGTTTTGATTTTACACTGTCACAAAGCACTGCCTTGAATATGATCATGAAATGAAATTTGATGAGACCACTATTGTGATGCAAATGCCACATTTCTGAAACAGCATACTTAAGAAGTCCAATTAAATAGAGATGTCAGGAAAACCAATAAGCAGAGACAGATGTTTTGATCCAAACAACATTTGGGATATGGCACTCAAGTTATTAAGGTGAATTGTGAATTGTGTTTTATTCATCTCATGATGTACATTTGCCTTCAATTTGGTTTGCGTAAAGGAGACATGTCAAAAATTTATAACACAGCTACGATGATTTTACAGTAATAAATCATATCACTACAATAAATAATAACACTATAATGATATTTGTTGGAATACTCCATTTTATCCTGCATGAATTCATCCATTGAGTAATAACACTTCAGTGTCAGTACCCCATATAGCTTTCTTTTAAGTGGACCTAAATTCATCTGCATCAACAAGTTCCCTTTTAATTTATTACAAATTTTCATTCTCATGTATTGAGGTCCCTGGGAATAAAGTCTGAGGCAGTGGGTGGGGAGCATAAAATTTTCTTTGTTTCTAGTATCATGTGAATGGACAGAATGGTTTCCTTCAGATAATTCATGACTGGTGTACAAAAATTTAGTAATCTCATATATGTACAAGGATGGGAGAGTTAATATTTTAAGTTTTCTAAGTAATGGTCCACATGGTTCTTGTGATTTGCAGTGCACATACTTCAAATGATTTTTTCTGTATTTTTAGTATCTGCATTATGTTTTTGAGTTGCCCCAAAAAACAATGCCATGCCTAATAATGGATTCATAGTAGCTTGTATTTGCTACTTTTCATGTGTCCATGTCATTTGCAGTTGATAATATTTGCACCACAAATGCAAAGCTGCTCAGTTTGTTTGCTAGATATTCAATGTGTGCCTGCCAGCTGAAATGTTTAGCTACATTTGAACCTAAGAATTTGGTTGTCTCACTGGCCATTAGCTCCACCAAAGGTGCAAAACACTGACTAAATTTTTGTTTCAGGGAATATTAGTGCAAGCTCTGAAAAAAAAAGAATGTCGGAGAATGTAGTGACCTTAAGGAATTAAACTCGAAGTTAAATAGGGGCACAAGACCAACAATAGCTCCCACTGTAGCTTCAATGCAGGCAGCAAGTGCACGTAACAGTTAAACTCACAGCTCCTGAAGGAGGTGGCTGGTTTGTGACAATGAATTGTGCATGGAATGGAAACAACCAAGCAAAACATCTTTAATATTTTAGATATTTTTTTGAATTTGGATAGGTCACTACTAAATAACCTGATATGAGCTAGTAGAGTACTGTATATCTTGATGCTTGAATAATGTCCTTGTTTGTGTACTGTTGTGAAACATTTTTCTCTTTACATCAGTCTTCTTTATTTCATGTATAATGTTCATGATTAGCAGTGTTCAATCTGTGTACTATTTTAATTGTTTAGTATGAACAGCACCAGGGAGAGTACATGTTACTACACCAAATTGAGGATTCTCAGCCATTTGGATAAATTCTCGCAGGACTGTCTGGACTCTGTTCATCGTCTTGATGAGCCTCTTTTGAAAAGTAAAAGCTCTCTTTGTTCAAGACTGATTACTCCAGAATATAATGCCATACATCACAACTGAATTGAAATAACTGTAGTACATCACTTTGGTTGCATCTTTTTCACAAGCAAATGTGATCACACAAGTAGCAAAAGCAGCTGAGTTCAGTCTTATACATTGCACTATTATTTGTACTGTCCAGTTGAGATTGCTACCTGTATCTAGTCCCAAGAATCAGGAACAATTTTCTCTAGATATATCTTTCATTTTTTATCTTGCAATTCAATACAACATTACAGCTGTTGCTCACACTTTAGTTTCCAAAGTATTCTATCTTGCCAATTCCTATCTGACATAGTTTCTATGACTTCTTCCTCCAAAGTTGTTTTCAGGCATCTTCTTCTTCTATTAGTTGGAATCAATCCCATTATCTTGTTTGACCATCTTTCCTCACCCAAATGGCTTGCATGCCCACACAACATCAACTATTTTTCTTTGGCTGTATGAGAACTGTATAATTTGTGTCTTTTTGATGCTGACACTTGATTCAAACCTCTTCAAAAGTAGTGATGCAATTGCAATTTATTCAGTTGTTGGGTGTTTATCAGTCAGAATGTTTATGTCAGCAATATATAAACTGAAGTGTGCTTTTTGGCTTGTAGAGGTAGGAAGATTATTTATAAAAATAAAAAAAAGCATGAGATCCAGCATGGAGTCCAGCAGGATCCACAGGCCATGGTGACCTAATCATAGGATACTGGTGCTTTCAGCTACACTGTTGTGAACTACCTTGTGTTTTCTGACATTTTAATTTGATTCAAGCCAAATCCCTGCTAGTCCACTGAAGCCACAATGTTGAACTTCCATGAGTAAATTTTTTTGGTTTACGCTGTCAAATGATTTAGAGAAGTGGAAAAACATGACCACTGGTAACATTTCACTGTTGCTGGATTCTAAAACTTGATTTGTAATTGGGAACACAGCAAGACCATTCACAATAACTTTTGGGAATCCAAGCTGACTTTTGTTATGGTAAATTACAGGGAGCAAAGGGCTATTCACTACTTGTACAGAAACCAGATGGCAGTTGTAAGAGTCAAGAGGAATGAAAGGGAAGCACTGGTTGAGAAAGGAGTGGGACAGGGTTGTAGCTTACCCCTGATGTCATTCAGTCTGTGCATTAAGCAGGGGAAACCACAGAAAATATAGGGGGTAGGAATTAAAGTTCAGGGAGATGAAATAAAAACTTTCAGGTTTGCCAATTACAGGAGTTGGAAGACCAGTTAAATGGAATAGACAGTATCTTGAAACGAGGATATAAGATGAACAAAAAAATCAAATAAAATCAAATCAAATCAAAACAAGGATAAGGGAATATAGTAGAATTAAATTAAGTGATGCTGAGGTAATTACATTAGGAAATGAAGCACTTAAAGGAGTAGCTGAGTTTTGCTATTTAGGTAGCAAAATCTCTGACAATGGCTGAAAAAGAGATGATATAAAATGTATACTGGCAATGGCAAGAAAATCATTTCTGAAGGAGAGAAATTTGTTACCATCATGTATGGATTTAAGTGTTAGTAAGTCTTTTCTGGGGGTATTTGTCTGGAAAGTTGCCAAGCATGGAAGTGAAACATGGATGATAAACAGCTTTTGGATTTTCAAAAGTAATTGAAAGAGTAATGCATGAAAGACTGTCTCATTTTCTTACTAAAAATCAAATTATACTTGAAGGGAAAAACGGTTTTAGGAAAAATAGGTCAACTGACACAGTAATTAACTTTTAAAACTGATCATAAATTCTGCAGACAAAAATGAATTAAACTGTGGCCAGTTTTTGGACCTGTCTAAGGCTTTCGATGTCATTGTCCATAATTTACTGCTCAGGAAACTATATTGCAATGGGGTTCATGGAGTAGCACATGATTGGTTCAAATCCTATCTTTCTAATAGGTATCAGAAGGTAGAGATACAGCATGCGGGTAAAGTCTACTCATCAGCATACCAAATAGTCAGGTATGGCATGCTGCAGGGCTCTGTACTGGGGCCATTGCTGTTCTTAATATTTATAAATGATTTGCCAAGCCATATACCAACAGCAGATGCAATGTTGTTTGCTGACAACACCAGTCTATTTGTCAAAGCTAAGAATGAAGCTGACTTACTGGAGAGAGTCACAGTAGCAACAGAAGAAGCAAACATGTGGTTTACAAACAATACATTAATTGTTAATGACATAAAAAACAGTTTGGATGAACTTCAGACATATAACAAACAAAATAAAATCTGACCTAACTGTAAAACTTGGGCAATATAAGATAGAGCAACATCTCCCCCCCCCCCCCCCCCACACACACACACACACAAAATTTTTCAGATTATGGCTAGATGAATATTTAATGTGGGAGAAACACACAGAAATGTTAAACAAAAAATTAAGTCAGTATTGTTATGTTCTTAGAATACTAAAAAATTGCTGTAGTGTTGATAAAGTGTTATGTTCATACTTTGCACTCATACATAGCACACTAAGATATGGTATCATATTTTGGGGAATACCAGTTTGGCCAAACACTCGTTTGTACTTCAAAAGAGGCCAGTAAGGATAATCAGGGGTATGACACAGAGAATCATGTAAAAAAGATTTCAAGGAACTACAAATCATGACTCCACCATGTATCTATATTTATGAAAGCATATGTTTTATGAAGGTACACCAGGAACATTCTTTGTTAAACAGTCAAGTTCACAACTACAAAACGAGAAATTGAGACAACTTTCATAGAGAAAGTCACACAAAAGCTTTGTATCAAAAAAGTGTTCTTTATCAGCCAAAAATATTCTTTAGTGCACTACCAAAAGAAAATAAAAGTATACCAAAATTCCACAAATTCAAAAAAGAACTTTAAAAAATGTTAATTAGCAAGACTTTTTATAGTGTCAAGGAATACTTAAATCACCAGCATTTAATATACAGTACCTTATTTCCTTCATCGTAATAACCAAAAATACTCATTGAAAACTAAATTGTTTTCATCTATTATTCTAATTTAGCATATTATGAATGTTATTACACATATGGTTTCATGTTATATGTAATAATATTTTATTTGGGGACATATAATTGTAAATCTTTTCACGTCCTATTTTCTATGTAAGGCAATGTATGATAAATCCTATATCATTTTTATAATGATGAGATACAAGGATGCTAAGTAAATAAATAAATAAAGCTTAGACAAGGAGAGAACAGAAAATTTGAAGTATGGTGTTACAGAAGAATGCTGAAGATTAGATGGGTATATTGAGTAACTAATGAGGAGTTTTTAAATTAGATTAGATTTACTTTCATTCCAATTGATCCATAGTGAGGAGGTCCTCCAGGATGTAGAACATGTCTGAAAAACAATAATACATGAGAAATATATAAAAACACTGTATGTAAGGATGAAAGGATCATTTTACAACACTCATTTACTAAGGTTGCATAATGCAATGAATTTAAAATTTAAAAAAAAAAGTTTTATTTATTTATAAGGTAATAAACATATAATAGAACTACTACACAACTTATTTACAATGAACACGTTAGTTTAGATTGTAGTCTTTTTTCAAACTAACAGCTCAGTTCATGGAATCAAAAGTAGAAATAAGAATAATCTTCCCAAGGTTTTGAAGTCACTTACTCTTGTACAAAAAGGTGTTCATTATTCAGGAACACACATTTTCATGTGTGTGTGTTCCTGAATAATGATACACAACTTTTTGTACAAGAGTAAGTGACTTCAAATTCTTGTGAAAATTATTCTTATTTCTAGTATTGATTCCACGAACTGAGCTGTTAGTTTGAAAAAGTAATATATATTTAATGACAAATTTCATTACAGAATAAATATATTGGGAAGCAGTAGTTAGTATCCCTAGTTCCCTAAACAGGCCTCTGCAGGATGTTCTTGAGTTCACACCACATATAGCTCTTATTGCACATTTTTGTGCATGGAAAACTTTAGCTTGGCTTGATGAATTACCCCAAAAAATAATCCCATATGACATCGTGGAGTGAAAGTAAGCATAGTATGCCAGCTTTTTCATTTTTATATCCCCTATGTCTGACAGAATTTGCATTGCAAATAGAGATTTGTTTAGACACTTCAGCAGTTTTGTTGCATGCTCCTCCCAGTTGAATTAATTATCAAGCTGTAATCCCAACAATTTAACACCTTCCACTTCTCCTGTCTGCTCATCATCATATGTTAGGCACATACTCATGGGACACCCCTTACCTGTTCTGAACAGCCTTTATGTGTTTCTTCAAAGTTTAGTAACAAAGAATTGGCTACGAACCAGTGATTAATGTCCACAAATATTTTACTACCCCATCTTTCTAAGACTACACTTGATTTGCTATTTATTGCAATGTTTGCATCATCAGCAAACAAAACAAACTTGGCACCTGGTAATGTTACTGAAGGAAGGTCATTGATATGTGGGAATCGGGATGTTACGTATGGTAATATCGAACCCAACATTAAGTATTAGCTCGTTTATAATTAATTAACTTTATTTTGATCATGTCAGTACAATCACATCTGCTCGAATACAGAGTTCAGAACACACTGAGATCAACAGTTTTCAAAGAAGTTCGTTCTCAAAGATGAGGCAGTCGACTCTTGCAGTCGATAACCGCCACAGAGCCCCCACCAGTAGTCCAGAGCACGGTACCGATGATGAGAGGCGTGTGTGCACCCGGCCGGCTGATGGCGCAGGTGTGCGTGACCGATCGTGTCATGGCAGGTGCTAGTGCGAGGTGCGATGGGACCATTTCTCAATGTCTTGGTAGGCCTGGCCAGCAGAGGGAAGGAGGCGCGGAAGGTGTCCACAGGTTGACCATGCCATGCTGCTGATGGCACGGTGGAAGCAGAAGGTGGCAGCGTGTTGGTGGGGAGAGCACCGTTGTGCCGAGGCCGTGCGGCGCAGTGGGGTTTTGATCCGATCAAAGGCGCAGAGTGCATCGAAGATGCGATGGCGATGTATTGCCAAAGTATTTGCTGGCGAGCGCCGCGGTAAGTGCAGCGTGTCCAGTAACAGTTTGTTATTGGCCATGTGACATAAAGGAGCAAGCATGCTGTGGCTTAACAGGTTGCGTAAGAGATGCTGGATGAGCAACACTCGGGGTAACAAGGGAGTTATAGAGGCGCTTGATGTCGCAGCAGGGGGGAAAACAGCAAGCTGCACATGACTGACCTTGGCGGCGGATGACTTCGGTGTAGACGGAAGCATCACCTTAGAGTCTGTGGACGGTGAGTGTGTTACAGCAGTAGAAGGCAGGATATTCCAAGCGGAGTTGACAGTGTTGGTGTTTTGATGGGCAAAACAGCCTTGATCGAAGGTTGGGGGGCGTGGCCATGAGCCCTGTGCATGAGGCATGGTGACGGTGAGAGGTGGAGGAAGGCAGATGTGGTCGGCGAAACCATGGTTGGAGCAGGAAGAGGATGAGACATAATGTCAACGTGAAGAAGTCGAATCAGTGGATGAACTACTGGTCTGTGGCAGAGAGGCAACACAGTTTGATGGAACTGGAGCTGCATGTGTGCTGTCGCTGTCGGCACTGCATTCGAGTTGTAAGGCTGCAAGCTGCTTGCGCGAAACTGCTGCACAGATGCTCACTCATCGAAGCAGAAATGGCCGATGTGTTGGTCGTACACTGTTGGAGGTAGTGAAGAGGGTGGCAAAGCAAGCAGCACTGGAAGCGGCTGGTTATGCCATGGTACAGAAACGAAGTGTCTGGAACTAACAAGGAAAGGTGGCAGGGACATAAATAAGTTTCTTTTATCACATCAGTAACGTAGAATTTCCACTTGAGGTGGTATGATGATGACAGTTGTGGCATCTGGGACATAGATCCATGTAGCGTGATTGTCAAGGTATTAGTTGTAGCTGGTAGTAACGGCAAAGGATCATCAGCAGTCGGAGGCGGAACAATGACAGGAGCATCTCATTGCATGTCATGCTTGGTCGGTGTCGGCTGCAGCATATGTAACTCATCTTCTACCAACAAGTTGTATGTCGCAATTTGCTCACATAACTGTCGCAGTTGTTCAGGCGAAAATGTATGTCGTGAAGCAGTCTGCTGTGTATCACTGAGTAAAATGGGGTCGAAATCAGAATCTGTCTCTATCAAAGGGTAACCTGGTGTACAAGACAAGGTCGGCGGCACAGTATTGACGTAACAGTTAGAGTAGAAGAGATCGTGTGTGCGATCATGAATGTGAAACTCAGTACTCGGTGGCCGTGAAATGAGAACACATTCACTGCTGTATGAAGCAGTGATACGGCTGAAATTGTCTTCTGGGGCGGGTGAACAAGTTGCAGGCGTGGTCAAGTAGTGAACGGCTAGGCGGTAAGCATGTGTAGTGTCAGCCAGTTGTTAACAAAATGCAGTTGTGGTAGCCGTGGCAGGATCGTATGTCACGCAGCTGTTTGTTTTGACAGGGTTGAGGTCAGTGAGCCAGCAGGCGGCAGCCACGACATCACTGTCGGCAGCGGTCAAGCAGAGTCGGTGCAACTTGGGTGCTGCATAGAGGGAGGCGTTGCACATCCAGTGTTGCAACGAGAAACAGCCAGCATTGTCATTAGTGTAATTGGTGCATTGTTGTTGATCAGTAGGATGTCCTTGATGAAATTGTTCCTGTGATGTTGGTGACAGGTGCTGAATTAAAGTGTCTTTCGCTCTGGTGTATTTGTCACTTAAATTGTCACAGATAATGTCCGTAATAATATAATGATAGTCATTTAGGTGCCTGAAGAGTACGAGGTATTTTTCTCTTTCGTCGGTGATGCCATAAGAGGAGAATATATACTCCACAGCCATGAACCACATTGGAAGTTCGTCCGAGAGGAATGTTGGTAGTTGAATGCTGCAAATGAGGAACAAGCACGGAGAAGTGGCGGAAAAGTTGCGAGAACATTCGAACTCTGGAACACGGGCTGTGCGGAAACTGGGTCGATAAATTTGGACGCATCGCGGAAGATGTGGTAGCAATGACGGGCGTTAGCAATGACGGGCGTTCGTGAATTCGACCAGACATGCGATTTAGCCGTAGTTCAGAGTTCGTGCGAACTGGGATTTGCAACATAGTCCCCGTTTGTTGCAGTCCATTGTTTGGTATGATTGTCCGATGTCAAAGCACTGCACAAAGTTAATTCATTACACAAAACCAAGTCAAAATTGTCCAAATTAATCGGTGAAGGAGCACTGCACTGTCCCGAAGTGAAATTACTGATGCATTGAGTGGGTTTTGATGGATGACGTGTGCGCCTCAGTCACATTTTTGATGTGTGAGAAGGTGACCAAAGTTACCAAAAAGCATGATTCACACAAGAGTCAGGAATTTACACACTAATTACACATCCTGTATACTGCATCCAGATGCGGCGTGATGCAAAGTCAATAGACGTAGAAATCTGACAAAGGGTTGCTGCATTGTTTGTCCATGGCGATGTTCCAGTACACATTTCTGGCGTTGTAAGCAGCGTTCATGAGCATCGGGGTCACCAGTGTGGGAATCAGGATGTTACGTACTGTAATACCGAACTCAAAATTAAGTATTCGCTTGTTTATAGTGAATTAACTTTATTTTGATCATGTCAGTACAAACACATCCACTCACACACAGAGTTCAGAACACACTGAGACTGAGGTCAACAGTTTTCAAAGAAGTTCGTTCTCAAAGATGAGGCAGTCGACCCTTGCAGTCGATAACAGAAAAAGTAAGGGCCCTAAGATGGAACCTTGCGGTACCTCACATGTAATTAGTTCACAGGTGGTTGATGCCTTATAGCTTAATACATGTCTCTTTCCTAATAACACCTTTTGTTTCCTGCCAAAGATACAGGATTTGAATCATTTTGCAGCATTTCCTGTTACACCATAATATTCTAATTTACTTAAAAGGATATTGTGATCTACACAGTCAAATGCCTTTGACAGATCAAAAATATACCGGTTGCTGGAAATTTTTTGTCTAATGAATTAAGTACATTTTCACTGTAAGTGTAGACAGCCTTCTCAGTATCAGAACCCTTTAGAAATCTGAACTGCGACTTCGACCATATGTTATTTGTGATGAGATGGTTATGTAGCTGATTGTACATTACCTTTCCCAAAAATTTTTAGAATGCTGGCAAAAGTGAAATTGGACAGAAATTTGATGTTATTTCTGCATCTCCCTTCTTAAACAATAGCTTAACTTCAGCATATTTCAACCACTCAGGAAATATTCCACTGATAAAAGACTTGTTACACAGATAGCTTAATATGGTACTTAGAATCACATTCTTTAATTAACTTTGTTGATATTTCATCATACCTACTAGATGTTTTAGATTTTAAAGACTTTGTGATGGTCATTACTCCTCCTGGGGTAGTCAGCATCAAATTCATATTATGGAAGTTACTTGAAATGTCTGATCTGAGGTATCCCATGGCAGAATATACAGAAACAGACAACCTCATCTTTTCATTAATAGTTATAAAATGTTTGTAAAAAAGTTCTGCAACACTATACACATCTGCCACCAATGTATCATTTACTCTTAATGCTACTTGCCACTTTTCATGCCTGGTTCTATCGGTCTCCTCCTTCACTATATCCCCTATTGTCTTTATTTTGTTATCTAATATGACTATCTTTTCCTTGTAATATACTTGCTTTGATTTCCATGTTACAGTTTTTAATACTTTGCAGTATTTCTTGTAATGTGTTAGAGCATCAACATCAGAACTATTTCGGATTGACAGATACAGTCCTCTTTTTGTTTTACATGATACCTCTATTCCTTGAGTAGTCCATGGCTTCTTTGTAGACTTTGCTATAACCTTGGTTAGTTTTGGGGGAAACCAGGGTTCATAAGGTAAGCACTTCATTAGCAAAAGTGTTATATTCTTCATTCATGCCATGATCACTGTAAAATTACTCTCTTGATTTCAGATTTAACAGATTTTATAACCTCTTCAGTATTAACATTTAACAGAAGGAACTGCATGTCATGGTCTGAGAGGCCATTGACTACCGTTTTTGTAATATACTTTTGTTCATTGGACTTTTCTAAAAAGATATTATCTATGGCTGTTTGTGACCAATTGGCTCCCCTAGTTGGGAACTTTACAGTGGAAATTAAGTTGAATGATAGTGTTACTAACTCAAATAAGTTGTTACTGGGAGAGTCTTTACAAAAATCTACATTGAAGTCACCGGCCACTACTATGTCTTTGTTTTTGGTTGTTAAATGGGCAAGTACAGCTTGAAGGTGGTTTATGAACAGATCAAAGTTACCTGCAGGTGTTTGATAAACTTACTATTATGAAGGATTTTTTATGAAATATATGAGGAAAGAACTGGGGAAACAAGAGATTTGTACCACAACTTGACTACGAGGTGTGTTTTTTAAGTAAGTACCATTTTGAAATTAGAAAAAGATGTGCTAAGATATCTCAATAATTTAATTTTTGCATGAAAGCCTTTACCTTAATCTACTTTTCTACATAATTTCCATCAATATTGAGGCACTTATCATAATGTTGTACCAGTTTTTGAATACCCTCCACATAGAAGTCTGCCGCCTGACTTGTTAACCACTGCATCACCACTGTTTTTACTTCATCATCGTCTTGGAGATGATGACCACCCAGGTGTTTCTTCAACTTTAGGAAAGTCATCCCGTAAGGTAAGCATCTGTTTTCTCTCGCCTTATTGTCCACTTCCTGCACAAAACTTTCATTAAAGACCGAAGGACGCCCACTCCATTGTTCATCATGCACATTTTTGCAACCATCTTTAAATGCTCTCACCCACTTTCTTACCATTCCATCACTCTTAATGTTTTCTCCGTAAACTGCACAGACCTCACAATGAATATTGAATGCTTTTAGGCCTTTAGCACTAAGAAATCTTATAACAGACCGTACTTCATGGTCGGCAGGACTCATGATTATCGGAGGCATCTTAAACACTCAGTACACAATGTAAACAAGGAAGAATCAGATTGTAATTGTGTCAGTGCATAGACAACGGATGTAGGTACCCAGTGCTCATGCACAGAACTCCGACTGCAGTGCTGCGGTCGTGGTGTGGTAAAATGGTACTTACTTAAAAAACACACCTCGTATAAGAAGGGATTAGTTGATAGAACACATTGCGAGAGATCAATGGATCACAAATTTAGCATTGGAGGGAAATGTGTGTATGTGGGAGGGGGATGTAAAATTCATGGAGGGAGACCAAGAGATGAACACAGTAAGGAGATACAGAATGATGTAGGTTGCAGTTGTTATTCACAGATGGAGAGGGTTACACAGAATAGAGTAGCTTGGGAAGATGCATCAAACCAAACTTTGGACTGGAGACCACAACAAAAACAACCCAACTGCAAGAGAGCTTTCCATAATGGTAATTCATTGAATATATGGCATAGTACTAGGTTTATAAATGTATACCAATGTTTAAGGACTTTGCTCCAAAACCACTGATGATTCTGCATGCACACTACTTCAAGCATTGTCAATACAACATGACCTGCTGTAGCTGCAAGAAAAGACAAATAACAATAAAAAATACTACAGGGCAAGGCCCCACAGCTACTGCATGCCCGCATCTCGTGGTCGTGCGGTAGCGTTCTCGCTTCCCACGCCCGGGTTCCCGGGTTCGATTCCCGGCGGGGTCAGGGATTTTCTCTGCCTCGTGATGGCTGGGTGTTGTGTGCTGTCCTTAGGTTAGTTAGGTTTAAGTAGTTCTAAGTTCTAGGGGACTTATGACCACAGCAGTTGAGTCCCATAGTGCTCAGAGCCTACTGCATGCTAGGCCAAAGAGTTCAAATATCAAAGGCTCTGCGCTCTTACAATCTGATACAGTAATACTGCAGCTGTCACACTTCCAAGGCACTATAAAATCCTCATTTTCTTTGAATGAAATGTCTACTTTGGGCCCCAAAAGTGAAATTGTGTTGCAAACTCCAAGCGTGTCACTTCACTTACTTTGCATTTTTTGCATTTTCTACTTCTTTTTTCACTATAATTGTCACTATTTTCAGCCCACACATTTGGTGTAAGATTGTTCATGCCTTCTCTGTTTTTCCGTTTTGATACATCACATTTATATCATAATGTACTTGTATATTCTGCTCATGAATATTGTGATCTTCTGTGAGAAAACAGCCCCTACACAGCCAAGATTAATGTGCAGGTTATTGAAGATATAAAAACTTAAAGCAAGTTGCCAATCTTTGCACCATTTAGAAATCTTATCAAGATCTCACTGAATATTTATGCTGCTTCTCTCAGATAGTACTTTATTATAGATACCTGCATCATCTGCAAAAAACCTGATTTTACTGTTAATATTTTCTGCAAGGTCATTAATACACAACATGAACAGCAAGCATGGGGCACACACAAAGTTATTTCTACATCTGATGATGACTGTCCATCAAAGATAACATGCTGTGTCCTCCTTACCAAAAAAATCCTCAATATAGTCACAAATTTCACTTGATGCCCCATGTGATCATACTTTTGACAATAAGCATAGGTGTGGTACTGAGTCGAATGCTTTTCAGAAATCAAGACACTCTGCATCCACCTGGTAGCCTTGATCCAAAGCTCATTTAAGATGAGTGTGAGTTGGGTTTCACTGATCAATGTTTTCAAAATCCATGCTGGTACATACTGAGGAGGTCATTGTGTTCAAGATACCTCATTATGTTTGAGCTCAGAATATGTTCTAAGGTTCTACAATAAACTGAAGTCAAGGATATTGGACAGTAGTTTTGTGCCTCATTTCTACTACCCTTCTTCTACATGGGTGTGAGCTGTGCCTTTTCCAAGAACTAAGCATGGTGTTTTGTTTGACAGATCAACAATAGATTACAGTTAGAAGAGGGGCTTACTCAGCTACAAATTCAGTACAGAATATAAAAGGGTACCATTGGGCCTCGAGCTTTGTTCAGTTTTAACATTTTCAGCTGATTCTCAACACTGCTGACACTAATGTTTATTTCATTCAACATTTCAGTGATAGAAGGATTAAATTTGGGCAATTATCCTGGGATTTCCTTTGAAAATAAAGGTTTGAAAAAGGAGTTAAGCATTTCGTCTTTTGCTTTACTATCCTCAATTTCAGTTTATATCTCATTTACTAGTGACTGAATACTAACTACGATGTAACTAACAGTCTTTACATATGAACAGAATTTTTTTGCATTTTGTAAAATGTCACTTGACAATATTCTGCTATGGTAGTCACTGAAGGTATCATGCATCGCTCTCTTGACAGCCAAATGCGTTTCATTCAGCATATTTCTATCTATACCCCTACACTTTGTTTTGCACCTATTATGCACTAATCTCTGTTTCTTTAGAAGTTTTTTTTCCAGTGACTGTATACCATGGAGATTCCCTCCTATTATGAACTGTTCTACTAGGTACATATCTATCCAGTGCTTGGTAAACTATTCTTTGAATTTGAGCCCGAGTTCCTCTAGATGCTCCTGACCTGTGCTGGAAGTTTCCAGTTCCTCTCTGAGATATGACACTACAGATTTTTTATCTAGTTTACTGAACATACATATCTTTCTGCTTGTTTTAGTTGTCCTTTGTACTTTGGTAATCACTGTTGCCATGGTCACTGATACCAATTTCTATGTGGGCATCCTCAAAGGCGTCAGGTCTGTTTGTTGCCATTAGATGCAATAATTTCCATCATAAGGGGGTTCTGAACTATCTGTTCTACATAGTTTTTAGAGAACACATTTACTGTAATTTTCCCAGTTAATTGTTGGATGATTAAATTCTTCACCAATGATTACATTATGAGTAGAGAACTTAAGTACAAGTGAACTGAGGTTTTCTCTAAAGTTTTTAGTTACATCAGGAGATGAGTCTGGTGGATAATAGAAGGATCCAGTTATCATTTCATGCTCACCCCTGACACTGAGTCTTACCCAAACAATCTCATACACACCTTCAATTTCTATCTCAGTAGGCTTGAGTTTTTGTCTACTGCGACAAATACAGCACCCCCATTTCCCACCTGCCTACCCTTTTGATATACACTTCAGTTGTCCCCAAAACTGTCTCTGACATCAATTTTAGGTTTCAACCAGCTTTCTGCACCTAATATTATGTGAGCTTCACTGCTTTTCATGAGTGCTTCAAACTCTGGCACTTTGTTACGAATACCTTGGCAGTTAACCATTAGGATTTTTATACTCTTACCTGTGGGAGGCACTTATTTCAATCTTACAGTGATACTTCTGGGTATCCTACAGCTATCATTATCTAGATTGGATGGAAGGTCACACAATCTAAAAGACTATTGTGTACATCTCACACACAGTCAGCTCAAAAATGGCTCTGAGCACTATGGGACTTAACATCTATGGTCATCAGTCCCCTAGAACTTAGAACTACTTAAACCTAACTAACCTAAGGACAGCACACAACACCCAGCCATCACGAGGCAGAGAAAATCCCTGACCCCGCCGGGAATCGAACCCGGGAACCCGGGCGTGGGAAGCGAGAACGCTACCGCACGACCACGAGGTGCGGGCACACAGTCAGCTACCTGAGTAGCAGCCTCTGATGTGTAGTACATACCTGGCCTATTTACGGAGATCCTACAGTTCTCAACCCTATGGCCCAAGTTCAGGAAGTCATAGACTAGCTTATCACAGAACCTTTCAAGTCTCTGGTTCAGTCCTTCCACTCACCTCAGAACCAAAGGGCCATGATCAGTTCTGGGGACAATGCTGCAAATTGTGAGCTTCACTGAAACTCTAAGTGCACTGTTGGTATTCTTGACCTTCTCTGCCAGTTGCTGGGATGACCCAAGAATGTCCTCAGAGCCCAGACAACAGGCATAATTTGTTCCAATGTGGACCACAATTTGTAGTTGGTTGCACACTGTTCCCTCAATGGCTGCCAGAATAGCCTCTTCAACATGATAAATTAGCCCCCGAGGCATACACACTGATTGCACATGGTGCCCTTTCCTGTCCCTTGCCACCATTTCCCAAAGGGTTACCATCATTCTCCATTCATCTGAACTGCCAATGATTAATAGACCCCTATCCTTTTGTGTTTGCCTCCTCCTGACACCAGACAAAATAGTTTTCTCCAAAACAGGTGAAGTGAGTCCCACTGGCTCAGTTGCAGTATCAGTGAAAGACAGCACCTCAAATTGTTGGTTAGGCGGATCGGTACAGCATCCTGAGTCCTCCCTTGTCCCTGTCTGCCCTGTATGGGATGCCTAGATCTACCTTTGACACACCACTCATAGTCAAGTGGATGGGTAATGACAGGTCCTGTACTTTCTGCAGAGGAGACAGGATCCCCAGGAGAGCATAGTACTTGAGCTACCTCTGGTATAGGCATCATAGGTACAACACTCTCAGAAGCTCTTCCAACATACTGATTTGCAGCAGCTACCAACCATTTGACAGTAGTCATGGTGATTTCCAGCTTCTTACAAACATCAATCAACTGATTTCGTGTTTTAGAACAGCATTCACAATGGGGCTGCATTTTGGTTGGTGCAATGTATTACAAGGCAGAGGCAGTGAACAAATAACTTTAGGCTCACTGATTATCTTTTAATCTGTTGAGCTAAAAAGTTGCTAATCCCCTATAAGAAATGAAGCAGATACACAAAATGAGATTTCTATTAAGGCAACACAAAAACCTGTGGTAAAAATTACTAGCTTCCTAAAATGTTTTGAGGTTAATTATAGCCCTTGGAAAACTCAAAAACAGAGTTAATTTACCATAAATGCAGATAATATATATGGCTACTCCTCTTTAAGAGAAAACTAGATATAACACAAAATGTTGGTTAGAAAATCTGCTACAGTAACTAAATCACAAACGTTCTTTTGTTGCAAATTGCCCATAGATTATGCAATGGACAATGGTCTGAAAATATTCAAAAATGCATGTTTATTTGTATTGACATACAAGGAAATTCAGGGATGGTGTACACACTGGCTGAACTGTGAGACACAAATGCTGATTTGCTACAAATTAAATTATGTATCCAAAACACTTGTACCGCGAACTTGCAGAAATATAGTTTTGTAAAATTCTGAAACTAACCTATTTCTCACATAAATGCCAGATTCAAACATACGTGACTTAGTAATCAATAGTATCTGACTTTCTATAGCATGTATTACACATAAACTGAAGATTACAGTATGTACAGCAGCCTACAAATACCTTTCTTTCATGAGAAGAATGACAACTATTTAACAATAGATGCATATATCAAACTGATAACTTTAAGGATGTGATTATTGCTGCAGTCTACATGTTTGCATTAGGTTCCTTCATTACAGTCAACTATGAACTTTGGTTTGGTAGTCTCATAATGCACATAAACTAAATCATTTGATTCTGGTACAGGAGACATATCAAAACATTTGTGGTAAAACTTCACCATAAAAATAGACAACTAATGCTAATAATTATATCCTAAGAAAAATAGAATTGGAAAAAATCTAGAACTAAGTACCCTTTGGTCAAGTTATCTGGCCAATGATATGAGGCCATCATTAACTTCCTTCCCTTATTGATTCCCTACTAGCTTATAGTTTCAGCTATCCTGTGCTTTATGTATGAAATCATAATGTGTACTTATAATGTTTTAAATATGATTATCATCATGATAATGGATTCACATTCTGCAAAAGTTAAGTCCCTCCCCCCTTTCCATCAGTCGTCTGACTGGTTTGATTTGACCTGCCACGAATTCCGATCCTGTGCCAACCTCTTCATCTCAGAGAAGCACTTGCAACCTACATGCTCAATTACACGCTGGATGTATTCCAATCTCAGTCTTACTCTACAGTTTCACCTTCTACAGTTCCCTCTAGTACCATGCAAGTCACTCCCTGATGTCTTAATGGATGTCCCATCATCCTGTCCCTTCTCCTTGTTAGTGTTTTTTACATATTCCATTCCTCTTTGATTCTGCACTGAACCACCTCATTCCTTACCTTATCAGTCCACTTCATTTTCAACATTCATCTGTAGCACCACATCTCAATCTGTTCTGGTTTTCCCACAGTCCATGTTTCACTACCATACAATGCTGTTTTCCAGACAGACATTTTCAGAAATTTATTCATCAAATTAAGGTCTATGTTTGATACTCATAGACTTCTCTTGACCACGAATGCCCTTTTTGCCATTCCTATTCTGCTTTTGATGTCCCCCTTGCTCCAGCCATCAATGGTTATTTTGCTGCCTAGGTAGAGGAAGTCCTTAACTTCATCCACTTCAAGACCATCTATCCTAATGTTAAGTTCCTTGCTATTCTCATTTCTGCTACTTCTCATTACTACTATCTTTTTTCGATTTACTGACAATCCATATTCTTTTCTCATTAGACTGTTCAATCCATTCAGCAGATCATGTAATTCTTCTTCACATTTACTGACAACAGTGAATTGTGCCACTGATGTCCTTTCACTATGAATTTTTATTCCATTCTTGAACCTTTCTTTTATTTGCATTGCTACTTCTTTGATGTGTAGACTGAACAGTAGGGGTGAAAGACTACATTCCTGTCTTACATCATTTTTAATCCACGCACTTTTTCTTGATCTTCCAGTCTTATTATTCACTCTTGGCTCTTATACGTGTTGTATATTATCCATCTCTCCCTATAGCTTACACCTATTTTCCTCAGAATTTCAAACATCTTGCACCATCTGAAATTGTTGAAGTTGTTTCCAGGTTGACACGTCCTATAAATATGTCTGGATTTTTCTTTAATATTGCTTTCATTATCAACCATAACATCAGAATTTCCTCTCTGGTGCCTTTACCTTTCCTAAAGCCAAACTTATCGACATCTAACACATCCTCAATTTACTTTTCCATTCTTCTGTATATTATTCGTGATAATTCTCGCACTTGTTAACTCTTGTTGTCTTCAGGATTGTGTGTGATATTTTTCCAAAAGTTAGCTGGTACATCAACAGGCTCACAGCAATGTCATCAGCGAATTATATCACTGATATCCTTTCACCTTGAATTTTAATCCCACTCCTGAACCTTCCTTTTATTTCCATCATTGCTTCTTCAACGTATAGATTGAACAGTAGGGGTGAAAGACTGCATCCCTGTCTTACACCATTTTTAGTCTGAGCACTTTGTTCTTGGTCATCCACTCTAATTATTCCCTCTTTGCTCTTGTAAATATCATGTATTACCCTCTCTCCCTATTGCTTACCCGTTTTTCTCAGAATCTCTAACATCTTGCACAATTTTACATCGTCAAACGCTTTTTCTAGGTGAACAAATCCTACAAACAAGTCTTGACTTTTCTTTAGTCTGGCTTCTATTATTAACTGCAATGTCAGAATTGCCTCTCTGGTGCCTTTACTTTTCCTTAAGCCATCATCTAACACATCCTCAATCTTCTTTTCGATTCTTCTGTATATTATTCTTGTCAGAAACTTGGATGCATGATCTGTTAAGCTGATTGTGCGATAACTCTTGGAAATGTCAGCTCTTGCAGTCTTTGGAATTGTGTGGGTCATATTTTTTCAAAAGTGAGATGTTATGTTGCCAGACTCATACATTCTACACACCACTGCGAATAGTCATTTTGCTGCCACTTCCCCCAATGATTTTAAAAATCCTGATGAAATGTTATCTATTCCTTCTGCCTTATTTGATCGTAAGTCCTCCAAAGCTCTTTAAAATTGTGATTCCAATACTGGAAACCCATCTCTTCTAAACCAACTTATGTTTCTTCATCTATTGCATCAGGCAAATCTTCCCCCTCATAGAGCCTTTAGTGTACTCTTTCCACCTTTCTGCTCTCTCCTATGCATTTAACAGTGGAACTCCCATTGCACTCTTAATATTACCACCCTTGTTTTTAATTTCACTGTTTTGACTTTCCTATGTACTGAGTCAGTTCTTCTGACAATCATTTCTTTTTTTTTTTTTTTTTCCTTGACATTTTTCATGCAGTCATTTCATCTTAGCTCCCCTACACATCCTATTTGTTTCATTCCTCTGTGAGTTGTATTTCTGTATTCCTGACATTGTACTTCTTTCTTTCATTGAGTAACTGAAGAATATCTTCTGTTACCCATGGTTTCTTCATCATTACCTTCTTTTCACCTATGTTTTTCTATCCAACTTCTGTGATTGCCCTTTTTAGATATGTCCATTTCTCTTCAACTGTACTGCCTACTGAGCTACCCCTTATTGCTGTATCTGTAGCCTTAGATGACTTCAGGCATATCTCACAATTCCTTGGTACTTCTTTAACCCACTTCTTTGCGTATGATTTTTCCTGACTAATCTCTTAAACTTCAGCCTAGTCTTCATCAATACTACACTGTGATCTGAGTCTATGTCTGCTTCTGGATATGCCTCACAATCCAGTATCTCATTTTGGAATCTCTGTCTGACCACAACATAATCTAACTGAAATCTTTCCATGTCACACGGCCTATTCCAAGTATACATCCTACTTTTGAGATTCTTGAAGAGAGTATTTGCTATTACTAGCTGGAATTTATGAGGGTGAGTCAAATGAAAACCTTAAATTTATAATAACAAATTGAAATTTCACGCCATTATCCTGTAAGTTGGTAAGCGTGCTACAAACAGTGTGCAGAATAGCCTGTAGGTGGCAGCATAGTGTAGATGCACACGCACTGTCGCAGTATCAGTATAAAGATGGCCGCTCCACTTGTGACTTGCACCAGGCAAGAACAGCGTTCTGTTATTCTGTTTTTGTGTAGTGAAGGTGTGAAACCTATTGAAATTCATCAACGAATGAAGGTTCAGTACAGTGATGCATGTTTGTCACAGCAGCAAGTCTACAAATGGAGTAGGAAGTTTGCAAATGGTGTGACTTCAGTGGAAGATGCTGCTCATCCAGGTCAGGCACAATGAGTTGTGACTCCACAAAACATTGCACCAGTTGAAGCCATAGTGAAGGAAAACCGCCAAGTGACACTGAATGACATTGCAGCATGTTTACAGATTAGTCATGGGTCAGCACACCACATTGTCCGTGATGTGCTCCAGTTTCACAAAGTGTCTGCAAGATGGGTGCCATGGCAGCTGACTCCTGAAATGAGAGAACAACGTGTTGATGCTTGTGAAGAACTTTGTTGGCACTTTGAACGAGAAGGTGATGGCTTCCTTGCAAGAATCATTGCTGGGGATGAAACTTGGGTTCACTTCCACCAACTGGAAACAAAGAGAGTGAGCAAGGAATGGCACCATTCCTCATCATCAAAACCAAATAAGTTTCGAACAGAACCATCAGCAGAGAAGGTTTTCTGACTCTCTTTTGGGACAAAAAAGGCATCATTTTGGAGCATTACATGCCTCGAGGGACCAATGTCACCAGTGAATCATACACAGATTTCCTAAAAAATCATCTGCGGCCTGCAATCAAATCAAAGCGACGTGGATTGCTGTCAGCAGGTGTCCAATGCAAGGGCCCACACTGCCCGTACAACAGTTGCAACAATCACAGACCTGCATTTTGAGTGTCTTTCTCATCCACCATACTCACCAGACCTTACCCTAAGTGATTTCCATATGTTTGGACCAATCAAAGACGCAATGGGAGGAAAGAAGTTCCATTCTGATGAAGAGGTATGCCACGCAGTGCATGAGTGGTTGCACGGGCTACCAAAAGAATTTTTTCTAAAGGAATTTATGCACTTTGTAAGCACTGAAGCATTGAGTGTGGGGGAGATTATGTTGAAAAGTGATACAACTTTGTACCACTTCTGCATAACAAATAATATTTTTAAAAATATTTAAAGTTTTCATTTGAGTCACCGTTGTATTACAGAACTCAATCAGTCTTTCTCCTCTCTCATTTCTTGTCCCAAGCCCATATTCTCCTGTAAGCAATCCTTCTGCTCCTTCCCAATTTTCATCTCCCTTTATATACTGTATTATCCCTCAAGTATCCTCATATACTTTCTCTATCTCTTTATCTTCAGCTTGCAATGCCAACATATATATATCTGAACCATCAGTGTCGGTGTTGCTTTGCTGTTGATTCTGATAAGAACAACTCTATCATTGAACTGTTCAGAGTAGCACACTCTCTGCCCTACCTTCCTGTTCCTAACAAATCCTACTCCAGTTATATCATTTTCTGCTGCTGTTGATATTACCCTATACTCATTTGACCAGAAATCATTGTTTTCTTTCCATTTCACTTCACTGATCCCTACTATAAGTAGATTGAGCTGTTCATTTTCCCATTTCAGATTTTCTAGCTTCCCTACCACATCTATGCTTCTGACAATCCATGCCTGAACTTGTAAGATGTTATCCTTTCATTGGTTATTCCATCTTTTTCTCATGGTCACCTCCCAGAGATCTGAATGGGAGACTATTCTAGAACATTTTGCCAATGGAGAGCCCATCATGACACTTTTTCAATTACTTACCAGTGTTGCAGATAGACATTATGTGTCTTTAACGCAACAGTTTCCATTGCCTCGTGCATCCTCATGCTGTTGATCATTACTGATTCTTCCATCTCTAGGGGCAGTTTCCCATCCCATGCACAAGAGAATGCCCTGAACCTCTGTCACCTCCTCCACCCTCCTTGACAAAGCTGTTGGCAGAATGAGGGTCACTTCAAATACTGGAAGTCCTCAGTCACCAATGCTGATTATTAATCAAAATTTAAGCTGTGGTGGGTTTCAAACCTACAATACTATATTTTAAGAATTTCAAATACTCTTATCTCAGCAGAGGTGAATTTCAGTTCTGTTCAGGCTCTGATAGTCATCCATGTGAAAGGAAGCAGAGGTAAGAAGAATATACATAACTGAGCTTTAAAACCTTGGACAGAAGGGTATGTAAATACTTAGATTCATATTAAGTGTAATGTATCTAAACATAATGAAAGAAGAAAGAGTTGTATTTTTTCTTTTGTTTTGATAATAAACTTTATTATCTTATAACAGCTTCCAGAAAATTGTACAGAGCCGAAGACATAATATCTGTGAAATAGCAAATGAAAGTTGACAAGTAGACTACATTACATTTTTATAATTAGTTGCTCCTGTCTGTAATGAGAGGTTGACAGAGTTGGCTGTACTTAGCAGACATAACAATGCTCATTAATAACAATGCATATGCAGAAAATGTAATTAACAATGCTCTTAGAAGCAAAACTTTTTACTTATTTCTCTGTGACACCATGAAGGAAGAATTATTTTTTTACAAAAGTCGCAGCATGGTGGAATGCAAAATCATGTATGGTTGATGAATCCACATTACACAGAAACAATATACGAACTTTTCCAGAATGATAGGAGTTGAGGTACTGGCAGAATTGAAGCTGTGTGGATGGGTTGCAAGTCGTGCTTGGGTAGCTCAGATGGTAGAGCACTTGCCTGCGAAAGGCAAAGGTTCCAAGTTTGAGTCTCAGTCAGGCACACAGTTTTAATCTGCCAGGAAGTTTCAATATAAGATGTGTTGATTGGACCACAGTTAACTCACAGGCACTGAAATACTACAAAACACAGAAGTTAAAGCCAATCTTCAACATTTATCCAGAAAGGGCAACATTAGTATACAAAAGTTCATTGTAGAAAGTTTGTTTTATCTAATGTTTCTTACAGTTTCTTTGAGGAATGCCTTAAAGCAATATAATCACACACATTTCTTATTCATTAGATAAGTCTTTCTGTTAATGACTGTTGCAGGCAGAAATTTCTTGTACATGTACTTGACTGTGGTTTTATCTGAAATGTCTTGTTTCCTAGCAGATGGAAGGATAAATCACTTAGAATATAAGACACATGTAGCATCTGAGTTTTGTTACTGATTATTGCTCCATTTTGATTCTCACAACTCAAAAAAGGAAATATGTCTATTTACACTCTTCTGTCTTGTGGATCTAGAAAGTTTATAGCTGTGATCTATTGCTCCATATACAGATATTTATTTTTACTACTGTCAAATGCAACACACATAAAATTATCACAATGACATTTAATTAATATTTTAATGAATAAATTTCTGACAAATTCTGTGTAGGCTTTAGAGCACATTGTAACTGTCCAGTATTGCAGACATATTAGTACACTTATATTTTGGTGCAGTCTATGTGTACCTGTAGCAGGTAACTTCATCACCAAACAAAGGCTGGTCTCAGCTGAGAAGTGCGGACTTCAGACTTACCTGAAAATCAGTTGATAGTTTCATATGTTGAAAAACTGTTATAAGTAATTTAAAAAACTTTCACTTGTTTTAAAGCTTACATTGTTTAATGTGCTATACAGTATTTTAATTTACTTTAAAGCAATGAGATATGACATAAATATAGCTTACTCCAGATACTACCGTATAGAGGCAGCACTGAGATTCATAAAATTACAAATACACAAAATATAATGTAATAGGCTAGACAAAAAATCTGCTCACCAAGCAGCAGCACATATAAAAAAAGGTTTTACGTATACAAGCTTTTGGAGCTAGTGGCTCCTTCTTCTGGAAGAGGGGTTGAAGAGAGGGAGGAGAGGTGAAGGAAAAGGACTGGAGAGGTTTGCAAAAAGGGGTAGTGTTCAGAAAAGTCACCAAGGACCCTGGGTCAGGGAATACTTACCAGGTGTGTGTGTGTGTGTGTGTGTGTGTGTGTGTGTGTGTGTGTAATCTGATGAAGCTCAGTGCTGCCTCTATTTGGTGGTATCTGGAGTAATTTGTATTTACATCATATCTTATTTAGTGGACATAGCAAACTTATCTTCTAATGAAGGGATATTTCCTGATAAGCTTAAAAACTCATAAGTTATAACACTAGGCACAAATGGTGACGGGTACAGAATAGATCACTCCTCCTGGCTTTTTCCGAAATATTTGAGGCATTAATGAAAATCAGGGCCTCAAAATAACTGCAAAAACAAACTAATAAATAACAGTCAACTTGGTTTTCAAACAGGGTACAGTAAAGAAAGAGTCCTCTTGGACTACACAACAGAAATAGTGTGACAGTTGGAGTTATATAACATGGTTTTGGAATTAACTTAGATCTGTAGAAAGCTTTTAGTACTGTGAACCATGAAATACTACTAGGGAAACATGAAGCAACAACCATTATGGGTACTGTCAAAAAATGGATTGAATCCTACCTGTAAAACACGGCACAAGTTGTTGCACTGAGATCATCTCACAATTTTCGTAATTTTAAACTCAGATCAGAACCAAAACAATCTAAAATATATGTACCACAAGGCAATGTGGATTGACCAACATTACACTGGAACAGAAAGTCAGTTCAGCATGTTTTGGCTTAAGAATAACATCCAAGGTACGCAGCCCAGAATGTACTAGAGCTGTGTAGCTGTGTAATTTGCTTATTTCCCGTCAGCTGCAAGCTACGTCATAACTTTTTGGGGCAAAACCAAGCCAATATTACAAGAAATTTTTATTATTATTGGAAAAAGTGCTATTCATACCATGACTCACTAAACATGCTATTCATACCATGACTCACTAAACATGCCATATTCAAAGCAAGTCTAGCCACCATAATCACAATAATAATCACAAAACTAGACATTGTAAAGACTTCCACATTCCCTACATAGCAAAAAGCAGAAGTCAGAATCATGTGAGCCAATTAGGAATAATCAGATGGTTGATAGTATACCATGCTACAGGCAGTGAAATTATGGGAAACACCTAGTTCAAATGAGAAAGCAACATCTAGCTCGAACTAATACCACCTTTGCATAAAATTGTGGGAAGTTATGGTGTTGGAAGTTCTATTTTACTAAATCACATTTTATGTATCACAAAATGGCACAACAGTATTATTTATATGTTGTTTTCCACCATTTCTGTGCAATATTAAGAACTGGCATTCTGTTACAATATTGTTGATAGAGATTATTTGCTACATTCTTAACATAGCTCACCTAAAACTAATTAACTGTATCCTCACATCAAACAACACAGAAAATTTACAAAAACAATTGGAGTGTCAGAATAGTCTCAAAGCCTGATATCTATTTGTCAGCTTCAAAAGAGTGACAATGGACTCTCTAAGTTCCGTTTTTGTGTCTTTTTAATGTTTCTTTCACTAGTGTAGAAACACACAGTCTATCTTTACAGTACATTTTTCTACCATGATTCAGTACATTTCTGTACAGTTCTCACACAAACTTTAATTATTTAATTCTTTTAAGTACACCAGCATTCTCATTTTCTCCTGTCAACTTTCACCACTAAGCATAATTTTGACTAATCTTTCCTAAATCATGTGCTGCATCTTCTTACTGTGCAGCACAGAAGTATGGAGTGAGTAGTAAAATTCTGACTACCCACAGTTCTTAGCTTTACAAGTTTAAAATTCTGAAAGGGTTCTGGGTGCCAAAATTGTAAAACTTCTAAATATCGGTTTCGTCTTAAAATATTGATTAATAATTATCCTTCTATTTATACTTCTTCAGAATGATTTTCAAAGGGTTAGTGTAACCATGAACATTTGTTACAGATTCTACTATAGACATCTCTTTGGAATGACACTAAATTCACTTCACAAAATTTATAAAATTGATGTTATACATTATTATCCTGAGGCTTTATTGGTGACTCTTGAAGTGTAAGATTCTGAGTGCCTCTCACCACTACCCCAGCCCACCCCACCCCTGTATGATGTTGGTAGTTCCATGTAGATATAAGGACATCTGCTAAGGAAGTCTATAAACATCACACACCATCTCATCAAACAAATAATAAACTACAAAACAAATATTTTAACTAATACAGAACATCCTATATATAAGAATGATGACCTTGTGTATTATTTAAATAGTGTAACATTTATAATAAAGTTAATTATCAACACACTTTGATTATTTACAGTTGATGAGCATATAGAAAACTTGACACCATAAATGCTTAGGGAAATGTAGGGGGTAGATGGGTAGATCACATAACTAATGAGGAGGTATTGAATAGAATTGGGGAGAAGAGGAGTTTGTGGCACAACTTAACAAGAAGAAGGGACCGGTTGGTAGGACATGTTCTGAGGCATCAAGGGATCACAAAGTTAGCATTGGAGGGCAGCGTGGAGGGTAAAAATCGTAGAGGGAGACCAAGAGATGAATACACTAAGCAGATTCAGAAGGATGTAGGTTGCAGTAAGTACTGGGAGATGAAGAAGCTTGCACAGGATAGAGTAGCATGGAGAGCTGCATCAAACCAGTCTCAGGACTGAAGACAACAACAACAACAACAACAACAACAACAGGGACACTATCTTCCATGTATAAAATGCATATATTGACTATTGATATGATAATGAACAGCTACAAATCACACATGTGAAGACATTAATGAGCTACATAGAACAGCAAGCAATGAGTAACATGAGGAGTATGAGAAGTTGAAGACAAATTACATTTGTCACATATTGATTAGTCAATTATGTCACCCCCACACAGCTGCTCCCCCCCCCCCCCCTTTCCTGAATATCCTTTCATCTTTCCCTCTCCTTCCCTCTTACCTGATGAAGCAACCGTGGGTTGCGAAAGCTTCAATTTTGTGTGTGTGTTTGTGTTTATTTGTGTATCTATCAACATACCAACACTTTTGTTTGGTAGGTTACATCACCTTTGTTTTTAGATACATATTTTTCCCACGTGGAATGTTTCCCTCTATATGCCCTCCAATGCTAACTTTGTGATCCCTTGATGCCTCAGAACATGTCCTACCAACCGGTCCCTTCTTCTTGTCAAGTTGTGCCACAAACTCCTCTTCTCCCCAATTCTATTCAATACCTCTATATGTTTCCCTCTATATCATATCAATAGTCAATATATGCATTTTATACATTGAAGATAGTGTCCCTGTTGTTGTTGTTGTTGTTGTTGTTGCCTTCAGTCCTGAGACTGGTTTGATGCAGCTCTCCATGCTACTCTATCCTGTGCAAACAAAGATGATGTGACTTACCAAACGAAAGTGCTGGCAGGTCGATAGGCACACAAACAAACACAAACATACACACAAAATTCAAGCTTTCACAACAAATGGTTGCTTCATAAGGAAAGAGGGAAGGAGAGGGAAAGACAAAAGGATGTGGGTCTTAAGGGAGAGGGTAAGGAGTCATTCCAATCCCGGGAGTGGAAAGACTTAATACAATCCCTCCAATGCTAACTTTGTGATTTACCAACTGAACTGCCTACACTGTGAAGCTTTCTATGTGGGAATGACCAGCAACAAACTGTCCATTTGCATGAATGGACACAGGCAGACAGTGTTTGTTGGTAATGAAGATCACCCTGTGGCTAAACATGCCTTGGTGCATGGCCAGCACATCTTGGCACAGTGTTACTCCGTCCAGGTTATCTGGATACTTCCCACTAACACCAACCTGTCAGAACTCCGGAGATGGGAACTTGCCCTTCAGTATATTCTCCCTTCTCGTTATCTGCCAGGCCTCAATCTCTGCTAATTTCTAATTTCAATTTGCCGCCGTTTGTACCTCACTTGTCTTTCAACAACATCTTTGCCTCTGTACTTCCGCCTCGACTGACATCTCTGCCCAAATTCTTTGCCTTTACAAATGTCTGCTTGTGTCTGTGTATGTGTGGATGGATATGTGTGTGTGTGCGAGTGTATACCTGTCCTTTTTTCCCCAAGGTAAGTCTTTCCTCTCCCGGGATTGGAATGACTCCTTACCCTCTCCCTTAAAACCCACATCCTTTCGTCCTTCCCTCTCCTTCCCTCTTTCCTGATGAAGCAACCGTTTGTTGCGAAAGCTTGAATTTTGTGTGTATGTTTGTGTTTGTTTGTGTGTCTATCGACCTGCCAGCGCTTTTGTTTGGTAAGTCTCATCATTTTTGTTTTTAGATATATTTTTCCCACGTGGAATGTTTCCCTCTATTATATTCATATCATTAATTTGAACCCGACAATTACGTTTGTTATTGTCACTGTTGCATTTCAAAATCTTTTCTGTCGTCTTATTTTCTCTTTCTGTTTTTGCCAGTAGTTTCACTTTGTATTCACCTTCTCCCTTTTACCATAATCTACTATACAATTTTATCCCGCTGATATATATTCAACAATATGTAATAATACGTAACCCACTCCCAAACCACAAATGTCTGCTTGTGTCTGTGTATGTGCGGATGGATATGTGTGTGTGTGCGAGTGTATACCTGTCCTTTTTTCCCCCTAAGGTAAGTCTTTCCACTCCCAGGATTGGAATGACTCCTTACCCTCTCCCTTAAAACCCACATCCTTTCGTCTTTCCCTCTCCTTCCCTCTTTCCTGATGAAGCAACCGTTTGTTGCGGAAACTTGAATTTTGGGTGTATGTTTGTGTGTCTATCGACCTGCCAGCGCTTTTGTTTGGTAAGTCTCATCATCTTTGTTTTGTTTTTATATATATATATAAACTTGAGCTTTTGGCCAGCTCATGTTTGGGGGCTGGACATGACAGGCAACTAACCAGAGGAAGTGACACTGCATATTCCATGGAGTGATAGTCAGAAGGGGTGCTGTCGTAGGAGGCAGCATGCGAGTAGCATGAGCTCCTTGTCCCTTGTGTCATATTGCTGCCATTAGAAGTTGGTGGTAAGGCCCAGGCATGATGGAGATGTTAGTCTGATGTAGTTCTTTCAGCATGATATGAATGGTATGAACATGATGCAACATTGTGCGTGTGTCCACGCCCCATGGCTTCCTGGTTCACTATGTTTCTGAGGATGCCACTGTGTGATAAACACGGTTTCACTGTTGAGACATCTTAAGCATCCCTAATGTTTTGTGTACTGAATGTAGTTTGCATTCTGTTTCCATCAGAGTATCTTCCAACAAAATTGGCCTTTGTATGTAACTTGGTAGTTTCACATGTGACTGGTTTGTAATCCTCTTCTGTGTTTTGAGTTTGTGTACCAAATTATTGTGCACATGCAGTATCACCAATCATCATTTAAGATAGAAGTACTTATGCTGTCCATACTGCAAGTGGTGTGTGCTCAAGTATAATTCTTTACTCTAGGAACAGTGTGATTGTCATTACAAAATATCTAGAAAAACATAAGCTAATAAATAACAGTCAACATGGTTTTCGAGCAGGGCACAGTACAGAAACAGCCATATTGAACAACACAACAGAAATAGTAAAAAATTTTGAGTCAAATAAACAGGCTGTTGGAATTAATCTAGATTTATCCAAAGCCTTTGATACTGTGAACCATGTAATATTACTAGGGAAACTTGAAGCAATAGGCATCAGGGGTACCGTTAAAAATGGTTTGTATATTATCAGCAAAACAGGTCACAAGTTGTTGAGCTGAGGTCATCCAACAATCTTCACAATTTTAAACACATATCCGAACCAAAACAAATTGAAATAGGTGTTCCACAGGGCAGCATTCTGGGACCATTGTTATTTCTAATTTATATCAATGATATACCGGCTCCAGACAGCTCAGCCAAAATTCTACTACTTGCAGATGACATGAGTATCATAATTAGTGATATAAAAGAATCATTGTGTTCTACAGCAGAAAAAATGCTCTCATACATACAGTCATGGTTTTATCCAAATAAGCTGACATTAAATACAAAGAAAACAAACTTTATACAGTATGGAAGCAAGTGTCAAGGGGAAAATATGTACCTTACGCTGGATAGCAAACAAATAGAAAAAGTGTGCACCACAAAGTTTCTGGGAATGCGAACTGACCAAGATTTAAACTGAAATGAACACAGTGTATATCTTACTCAGAAACTTAGCTCAGCATGTTTTGCCTTAAGAATAATATCCAAGGTATGTAGTTAGGAATGTATTAGAGCAGTGTACTTCAGTTATTTCCAATCAGTTGCAAGCTATGGCATAAGTTTTTGGGGAAAAACCAGGTCAAAAAAGAACTAATCGTATCATGACACTCAGCCCACTACAAACTCACTGTAGACCCTTATCAGACAACTAAAGATACTGACAATACCATCGATATGTATTTTTAAATGCCTGGAAATGATCAGTAAAAATAACTGTGATCTCCAAACCAACTCAAGCTACCATGATCACAATACAAGGCATTGTAAAGATTATGTAGCAAAAACTAGAAGTCAGAAACATGTTAGCCACTTAGGAATAAAGCTTTTAAATGCACTTCCATCTCAAATTAAAGAATAGAAAGGCAAAAATAATTTCAAGTGTGAAGTGAAAAAATACTTGATGGAAAAATGCTACTGCAGTGTAAATGAATACCTGTCTCAGACTGTGGATTGAAAACTGTACTTATCTTTTAAAAAATTTAAACTAATTTAAGTATGTTTTCAACTTCATAATTATGGTACTTATGAAAAATCTGTTAAATATCCGTAATATGTTTTGTGTATAAGGTGTAGTTCATGATCTATAATTTTTTATCATGAGCACGTACTTTTGTTTTTGTGTAATAAGTTCTTGTACACTACTTATGCACTATGTGTATGTAATTTGTTTTGCTGTTTGTATATGTTTGTCCATTTATTATGTGTATGTGATGTTATGTGTTATGTGTAATCGAATGACAAATCCTATATCACATTTGTGATCTATTGGATGCTAAATAAATAAATCACTGTATCCAATGGCATGGCAGGTGCAGATGTTACTGTGATGTCTTGAGTCACAATGCTGTCTGGGCAGAATCCAGAGGCTGTTGCAAACCTCACTCTAGTTTTTAACATCCTATATCATACCAAGGATGGCATGCAGTAGGTTATGTGCAGTAACAATGACTGTAGGTGTCTCTCTGAATTGAGGCAGATAACCTACCCACAGAAACACAATTTCTTCATCGGGGTCACAAAATATGTAGGACCACTATCATCTACATATATGAGGGCTATCCAGAAAGTAGGGAACCTTTCTGTCTGATGCCTCTAGGCATGTGCCGATCACGTATATTTTGGTATGTGCATGCTAGGCAGCTCAGTCCGCATCCATCCATGACAGCGGGAACATCTCTGTACATCTGGTTTTTTCAATATTCAAATTTGAAATGTGTGCTGCAATCAAAAATCCCGCCAGTTGTGAGGTGCGGTCAGTGATACAGTGTTTGTTGGTGAAAAACTTAAAACCTATAGAAATTTATCGTGAACTGTGCAAAGTGTATGGAAGCAATGTAATGAGTGAAAGTTTCATCCAAAAATGGTGCATTTGGTTTAAAAATGACTGAACCAACATTCATAATGAAGAGAAAAGTGGACACCTGAGTATTGTGACTGAAGACCTTGTCTCTTAAGTTGATGAAATGATTCGTGAAATCCATCACTTCACAATAACAGAGCTTTCGCTTTCTTTCCCACAAGTTTCACAGACTTTGTTGTTTGAAATTGTCACTCAAAAGCTAAGTTACCACAAATTTTGTGCACGATGGGTATTCAAAATGCTTACAGAGCACCATAAAGAATAGCGAATGGGGGCAATGTTGACATTTCTGGAGGCCTACCATAAACATGGTGATTCGTTACTGGATCGAATCAAAACAGGTGATGAGACTTGTGTAAAACACATCAATTGCAAGACAAAATTACAGTCCAAGGAGTGGGGGCACACAAGGTCCCCCCAAAAACCAAGAAAATGTTTGCAAACCTCATCAACAAGGAAGTTGATGGCGACAGTGTTTTGGGATAGGCAAGGTGTGCTTCTTATTGATTTTCTTGAACATGGAGCAACCATAAATTCTGCCCGGTACTGTCAAACTTTGCACAGCCTTAGAAGAGAAGTTCGAAGCAAATGCCAAGGAAAGCTGACACTGAAAATTTTGTTTTTGCATGACAATGCCCGACCTCACACGGCAAACCACACTAAAGAACTCCTTAATTCATTCAAATGGGAAAATTTCCCTCATTTCCCTACAGCCTCCATCTTGCATCAAGCTACTTCCACTTGTTTCCCAAGTTGGAGAACTGGCTTGCAACACAGTGCTTTGATGACAATGCGGAACTCCAAGCAGGAGTGACTCACAGGCTGAAGTCTCAGGCAGCAGAATTTTATGATGAAACTCTTTCAAAGCTTGTCCACTACTATGATAAGTGCCTCAATATGTTTGGCAACTATGTGGAAAAGTAGTAAGTCAATCGCTCTTTCAGATGTATGTAATAAAATGCATTTCTTGTACTTAGTTTTTTTTTATGCCACAATGGACCCTACTTTCTGAATAGCATGCGTAAAATGCATACACCAACTACTGATATGATATTTACACTTTATTATGCATAATCTCAAAATACACATTTCAAGACATTAAAAAGCTACATAGAACAGCAAGCAACAAAGAATATGAGAAGATAAAGGAAAAATCCTGAATTTAATTCGCCAAATGTACTGTACCCTCTATCATGCCACCCCACATAAATGAGTAAATGTGTTACTATTTTCTAAATAATCCAGTTCAACTATGAAACATTACAATAAAATTTTTTAAATATACAACACATACATAAAATAAGTCATTTTTGCCTTTCATTTTCAGTAATTATTTATTACTATTGAAATCTTTGGTCCGAAGACTGGTTTGATGCACCTCTTCATACTACTCTATCCTCTGCAAGCTTCTTCAGATCTGAATAACTACTGCAACTTACATCCTTCTGAATTTGCTTACTGAATTCATCTCTTTGTCTACCTCTATGACTTTAAACTCCCACAGTTACTTCCAATACTAAGATGGGGATTCCTTGATATCTCATAATGTGTCCTATCAACTGATGCCTTCTTCTAGTCATGCAGTGAAACAAATCTCTTTTCTTTCCAATTCTATTCAGAATCACCCCATTAGTTACACAATCTTCCCATCTTATTTTCAGCATTCTTCTGCAGCACAACATTTCAAAAGCTTCTATTCTCTTCTTGACTAAACCATTTATCATCCATGGTTCACTTCCATACATGGATGCACTCCATACAAGCACCTTCAGAAAACCTTCAGAAAAGACTTCCTAACAAGTAAATCTATATTCGATGTAAACAAATTTCTCTTCTTCAAAAACACTCATCTTGCCATTCCAAGTCTTCATTTTATATCCCCTCCACCTTGGCCATCATCAGTTATTTTAATGTCCAAATAGCAAAACTGATCTGCTGCTTTTAGTGTCTCATTTCCTAATCTAATTCCCTCAGCATCACTGATTTAATTTGACTACATTCCCTTATCCTTATTTTATTTTTGTTGATGTTCATCTTATAACATCCTTTCAAAATACTATCTATTCTGTTAAACTGCTCTTCCATGTCTTTTGCTGACTAACAGAATTACAGTGTCAACATAAAACCTTAAAGTTTTTATTTCTTCTCCCTGAACTTTAATTACTAATCCAAGTTTTTCTTTTTGTTTCCTTTACTGCTTGCTCAATGTACAGATTCAATACCATCATGAATAGGCTAAAACTGTATCAGTTCCTTCTCAATCACTGTTTCACTTTCATGCCCCTCACAACTAGCACCTGGTTTTGCTAATGACCTTTCGCTCCCTGTATTTTGACCCTCCTGTCCTCAGAATTTCAAAAACAGTATTTCAGTCAATTTGTCAAAATCTTCTTTTAAGTCTATAAATGCTATAAACTTAGGTTTATTGTTCCTTAGCCTATACTCTACAAGAAATCGTAGGTTCAGTACTGCCTCATGCATTCCTACATTTCTCTGGAAAACAAACTGATCTTTCACAAGGTTGGCTTCTACCAGTTTTTCCATTCTTCTGTAAAGAATTCATATTAGAATTCTGCACCCTTCAATTTTTAAACTGTAGTTTGGTAATATACACACCTGTCAGCAACTGTGCTCTTTGGAATTGGAATTATTACATTCTTCTTAAAGTGGAAGGTTACTTCGCCTGTCGCATACTTTTTGCACACCAGATGAAAGAATTTTGTCATGGATCGCTCTCCCAAGGCTATCAGTAGTTCTGATGGACTGTCATCTACTCCCAGGGCCTTGTTTAGACAAAGGTCTTCTGTGCTCTGTCAAATCCTTCTTGTAGTATAGCATCTCCCATCTTATCTTCATCTATGCCCTCTTGCATTTTTATGATGCTGCCTTCAAGTTTGTCTCCCTTGTACCAACCCTCTATGTACTCCTTCCTCCTTTCAACTTTTCCTTCTTTGATTAGGACTGGTTTTCCATCTGATTTCTTGATATTCATACATCTACTTTTCATTTCCCAAAAGGACTCTTTAATTTTCCTGTAGGCAGTAACTATCTTCCCCCTAATAAAATGTGCTTCTAAATCCTTACATTAGTCCTCCAGCCACTACTGTCTAGCCATTTTGCACTTCCTGTCAGTTTCATTTTTTAGATATTTCTATTCCCATTTGTCTGAATAATTTGATGCATTATCATGTTTTCTCCTCTCATCAATTAAATTCAATATCTCCTGTGTTATCCAAGGATTTCTGTTAGGCCCTGTCTTTTCACCATTTTATCCACTGATAAATATAAATACCGTGTGGCTAGGGCCTCCCATCAAGTAGACTATTCGCCTAGTGCAAGTCTTTTGAGTTGACACCACTTTAGCGACTTGCATGTTGATGGGGTGTAATGATGATGATAAGGACAACACAACACACAGTCCCTCAGTGGAGAAAATCTCTGACCCAGCTGGGAATCGAACCCGAGCTGTTAGGTATGACATTCCATCCAACTGACCACTCAGCTACCAGGGACGGACTATCCACTGATGTCTTCACTCTTCATCTCTCAAAGCTACCCATTAGTCTTCTACTGTATTCCTTTCAACTATTCTAGTCAATCATTGCCTAATGCTGCCTCTGAAACTCTCAACAACCTTTGGTTTTTCATCTTATCTAGATCCAACTCCTTAATTTCCTACCTTTTTGTAATTTCTCCAGTTTAAACATACAGTTCATGACCTAGAAATGGTGGTCAGAGTCCACATCTGCCACTGGAAATGTCTTACAATTTAAAATCTGTTTCCAAACTCTCTGTCTTACCATTATACAATCAATCTGAAACCCTCCAGTGTCACAGGTTCTTCCATGTATACAACCATCTTTCAGATTCTTAAACCAAGTTCCAGTGATGATTAATGTGCAAAATTCCACCATTTAGCTTTCTCTTTCATTCCTTTCCCCCAGTCCATATCTACCTCCTTTTTTTCTTCTCTTTCTTTTCCTACTATTTAATTCCATTGCCACATCAAAATCAAACTTTTGTCTTCCTCAACTATTTAAATAATTTCTAACTATTTAAATAATTTCTTTTATCTCATCATACGTTTCTTTAATCTGTTCATCATCTGCAGAGGTTGTTGTTGTTGTTGTGGTCTTCAGTCCTGAGACTGGTTTGATGCAGCTCTCCATGCTACTCTATCCTGTGCAAGCTTCTTCACCTCCCAGTACCTACTGCAACCTACATCCTTCTGAATCTGCTTAGTGTATTCATCTCTTGGTCTCCCTCTACGATTTTTACCCTCCACGCTGCCCTCCAATGCTAAATTTGTGATCCCTTGATGCCTCAAAACATGTCCTACCAACCGATCCCTTCTTTTAGTCAAGTTGTGCCACAAACTTCTCTTCTCCCCAATCCTATTCAATACCTCCTCATTAGTTACGTGATCTACCCACCTTATCTTCAGCATTCTTCTGTAGCATCACATTTCGAAAGCTTCTATTCTCTTCTTGTCCAAACTGGTTATCGCCCATGTTTCACTTCCATACATGGCTACACTCCACACAAATACTTTCAGAAACGACTTCCTGACACTTAAATCTATACTCGATGTTAACAAATTTCTCTTCTTCAGAAACGATTTCCTTGCCATTGCCAGTCTACATTTTATATCCTCTCTACTTCGACCATCATCAGTTATTTTACTCCCTAAATAGCAAAACTCCTTTACTACTTTAAGTGTCTCATTTCCTAATCTAATCCCCTCAGCATCACCCGATTTAATTTGACTACATTCCATTATCCTCGTTTTACTTTTGTTGATGTTCATCTTATATCCTCCTTTCAAGACACTGTCCATTCCGTTCAACTGCTCTTCCAAGTCCTTTGCTGTCTCTGACAGAATTACAATGTCATCGGCAAACCTCAAAGTTTTTACTTCTTCTCCATGAATTTTAATACCTACTCCGAATTTTTCTTTTGTTTCCTTTACTGCTTGTTCAATATACAGATTGAATAACATCGGGGAGAGGCCACAACCCTGTCTCACTCCTTTCCCAACCACTGCTTCCCTTTCATGCCCCTCGACTCTTATAACTGCCATCTAGTTTCTGTACAAATTGTAAATAGCCTTTCGGTCCCTGTATTTTACCCCTGCCACCTTCAGAATTTGAAAGAGAGTATTCCAGTTAACGTTGTCAAAAGCTTTCTCTAAGTCTACAAATGCTAGAAACGTAGGTTTGCCTTTTCTTAATCTTTCTTCTAAGATAAGTCGTAAGGTTAATATTGCCTCACGTGTTCCAACATTTCTACGGAATCCAAACTGATCCTCCCCGAGGTCCGCTTCTACCAGTTTTTCCATTCGTCTGTAAAGAATTCGCGTTAGTATTTTGCAGCTGTGACTTATTAAACTGATAGTTCGGTAATTTTCACATCTGTCAACACCTGCTTTCTTTGGGATTGGAATTATTATATTCTTCTTGAAGTCTGTGGGTATTTCGCCTGTCTCATACATCTTGCGCACCAGATGGTAGAGTTTTGTCATGACTGGCTCTCCCAAGGCCATCAGTAGTTCTAATGGAATGTTGTCTACTCCCGGGGCCTTGTTTCGACTTAGGTCTTTCAGTGCTCTGTCAAACTCTTCACGCAGTATCTTATCTCCCATTTCATCTTCATCTACATCCTCTTCCATTTCCATAATATTGTCCTCAAGTACATCGCCCTTGTATAAACCCTCTATATACTCCTTCCACCTTTCTGCCTTCCCTTCTTTGCTTAGAACTGGGTTGCCATCTGAGCTCTTGATATTCATACAAGTGGTTCTCTTCTCTCCAAAGGTCTCTTTAATTTTCCTGTAGGCAGTATCTATCTTACCCCTAGTGAGACAAGCCTCTACATACTTACATTTGTACTCTAGCCATCCCTGCTTAGCCATTTTGCACTTCCTGTCAATCTCATTTTTGAGACGTTTGTATTCCTTTTTGCCTGCTTCATTTACTGCATTTTTATATTTTCTCCTTTCATCAATTAAATTCAATATTTCTTCTGTTACCCAAGGATTTCTATTAGCCCTCGTCTTTTTACCTACTTGATCCTCTGCTGCCTTCACTACTTCATCTCTCAGAGCTACCCATTCTTCTTCTACTGTATTTCTTTCCCCCATTCCTGTCAATTGTTCCCTCTGCTTATCTGCAGAGGTACTTGGCACATAAATCTGTACTACTACGGGTTGTGTGGGCTTTTTCTCTATCTTGGCTAACATAATGCATTCACTGGCTTGTACAGAGTAACTTACCCACACTGCTATTTTCCTGTTCATTTAAACCCGCTCCCTCATTACTCCTATCTTATTTAGTATTTATAACCTGACCAGAAGTCTTGTTGCTCCTGCCACTGAACTTCACTAATTTTTACTATACCTAAATTCAACCTATCTGTTTTCCTTTTCAAATTTTCTAACCTTCCTGCCCAATTAAGGGGTCTAACATTTGATGCTCTAATCTGTAGAACGCCAGTTTTTTTTCTGATGATGACATCTTCCTGAGTAGTCACTACCTGGAAATTGTTTACGCAAGAGGATGCCATTTTCATTTAACCATACAGCAGAGCTGCATGACCTCAGGAAAAATTATGAGTGTGGTTTCCCCTTGCTTTCAGCCTTTCACAGTACCAGTATGACAAGGCCATTTTCATTGAAGTTACATGGCCAGATCAGTCAGTCAGCCAGACTGCTGCCCCTGCAGCTTCTGAAAAGGCTGCTGCTTGTCTTCAGGAGTGACACATTTGTCTGGCCTCTTAATAAATACCCTTCGATAGTGGTTGCATGTACGGTGTGCTGATACACGTAAGCCACTCTATCAATGGCAAGATCCATGGTTTCTGGGGGATAGATGTTCAAAATCTTCATACCTTTCATGGTTTTGTTTTTGAAAGCAATTAGCCTCTGAGTCACATAAAGTAAGTAAATAATTTTTTTTATCATTTTCAATTATTTTATTATTATTATTATTCATTTTGTTTTGAAGACCAATAACGATTTGGACTTCAATGAACTCAGTTCTGTTAATTAATGAAATCAGTTCTGTTAATGTCATAATATTTCAATATATTTATTTATAATTAGCCTTCCTTTACAACTGCATCTTTAATTATACTGTATGCAGCTAGGTTCCACTTCAAAGAATCTTACATATGCTCTATTACAGTTCCCATTTATATTAACAATAGGCTGTGTTGACCTTTCAATAACCTTGTCATAGCCTGGAATGTAATTCATTTTATCTACATTATTACATTAAATATATTTCGTTCACGTCTGGTACTGGTCATCAATAAAATCTTTTTAGCACAAAAAGAAAGCATGAATAACTTGACATAGCAAAATCATATGCTCCAAATTAGTCACTCACACCATCAATCTCAAATTTTTTAGGTATGCACAATTGGAATAATCTTGTCTATCTCCACTGACGGTAATGCATGGAGCACATTTATGCATAACATAAGACACCACTCACATACACTAGAGTTTTTTCTAATTAAGGCACACACATTCACATACACAAGCAGACCAACACCCAAGTGCACACTCCTGTGGCTACCAGAGTGTGAGTTTGGGTGTCTGTGTGGTTGTGTGCATGAATGTGTGAGCAACTGCTAGAAAAAGCTCTAGTGCTCATAAGCTAATGTGAATGCTGTTTCCTGTTACCTATTTCTGTGCTCCACACATTGATCTGCAATAGGTTTTTGTTTGCCTTCTCCTTATTTTACATGCTCCAGCCAGCAATTTCCATTATTCTTCTACTAAAGTTCAGATAATCAACTTCAATAAACATTTCAAATCAAAATATTGCATCATTCTTGAAATTAAAAACAGTACAAACTCCCTTTGTACAAAACCCATACTAGTTAGTACTACCAAAATTAAATCTACAAACCTCTTATAAAATGCACTACAGGATATTCCAAAAATCTTCATCAAGAACTTGTCATTGGATTGGCACAATCATTAATCTACACTGGCAGAAAAAAATCACATCATGAAGAAGTAGTTATGTGATGTAAACTAAAGTTAGTATGCATGTTTCTACATCTGAAAGATGATATTGATAAAAATTTCACACCAGCTGCATAAGAGTGGCATTAGTAACACCACTATGACAGTACAAATCAGGTTTGCTTTAAATACTTGCTGTAATGGTCATGACATTAGTTACCTTTAAGTTTGGACATGGTGAGTTGATGTTAGTCAAAAATTCCTTTAAGACAACAAAGATGCCATGACCAACACCTCACTGTGTTTGAATGAGGTCACGTAATGGATCTTCCTTCTGCAATATTGCAGAAAGACTTGGTCACAATGTAGCCACTGCACATGATTGCTGGCAGTGGTGGTTATGAAAATGTACAGACAGACGAAGACCAGGCTCTGGACAGCTAGACAGCACTACCAAGAGGGAAGATAGTTGTCTTCAGCATATGGCTTTGGCACATCATACGACAATGTGGCATACATTCCACTGACCCAAAACCACCACCATTTGTGCCATCAGTCGTGTCAAGAGAGAACCCTTTGGAGAGCAGGGTGGAGATCTGTTGTGTTTTCTGACAAAGCCACAGTGCCAATAACAGCCATGCATTGGTTAGGAGGCCAGTCGAGGGCCTGCAACCAACCTGTCTGTTTGTTAAGACACACTGGACCTACACATAGAGTTATGGCCTGTTGTGCAATTTTGTAAGACAGCAGCAGCACTCTTGTGGTTATCTCATGCATCCTGACTCCAAATTCATACATCAGTCTGGTGATTCAACCACTTGTGCTGCCATTCATGAACAGTATTCCAGGGGGTGTTTCCCAACACTCACTCACATACTGTTACTGTAGCCCAATTTGCTCTACAGAGTGTCAACATGTTGCCTTGGCCTGCCTGACCACCAGATCTGTCTCCAGTCAAGCACATATGTGACATCGTTGGATAACAACTCCACTGTCATCCAATAACAGCATTAACTGTCCCTGTATTGACCAACCAAGTGCAACAGACATGGAATTTCATCCTACAAACTGATATCTGGTGCCTGTACAACACAGTGCATGCATGGTTACATGCCTGCATTCAACAGTCTGGTAGTTACACCAGTTATTAATGTATCAGCATTTCGTATTTGTAATGGCTTACCTTGTGCCTATATTAATCTGTGATCTTGCAGTGTTACTCACTTACATATGTTACCTACACAAATATATTCCTGAAATTTCACTACTCTACATTAATTATGTTTTGGTGTTTTGACTTTTTCCCATCAATGTAGAACCTTCATCTAAAAACTTGTCAGTGGATTGAAACCATCACTGAATTAGAGCATGTCTCTCATAGTGGAAGACTCGCAGAGGACATTTTCTTCCCTAAAACATTGCCAATACTAGCATTATCATTTCTGGCAGACTCTAACACATAAGCAAAATTTCAACCATAAAACTGGTAATTCTCAGTAGCAAGAGAAAAACATTGCTTCCCTGCACAGAGGACAAAGGATATAAAGACCACTGTAGTTATTGGTAGACTCTGTGTCAATACTAATTAACACTAAAGCTCTTCATGAGTCTTTACACAATATAATGTGTCATAAAACACTTGAATAGGTGCTGCCACCTAGAAATGGCACAAACGGTTCTCAAACCACTTTACATTTATATCTATAGCTACACATACACTAGCAGAAAAAATGCAGTAGCACCAGGGTACAATATGTGCCTACTGAGAGGTTATGGTGTTAGTGATTCATTTGCCACAGTCATCACCCTTCATATGACACTCAGGAGGCCGCTTTGTGTGCTCTTCATTTTGACTCTGCAAGTAGGAACTGTGCTGAATTTAGAGGTGAACACCATTTGCAACATTCATACCAGGATACAATTATGCTCCACTGATAAGTATGTACCCCTATTGAAAGACTTCAGCCATTCAGACAGGGTCACAATTGTGAGCCTGTATGAAGTTGTATGGACATATTGACTGATTGGTGAACATCTTGAGCATAATGTATCAGTGGTGTGTTGCTGCATTTGGCAGTCATCAGTGGGAAATAACAACACCCTCAGACTAGGTTCTGGATGTCTGCATAGTACAGATGCAAGTCAGGATTGACACTGTGTGTAAGCAGTGATGGCTGACCTAACATCATTCCGGGATGAAATCCGGGCACATGTTGCATCTGCTATTCACCAAGGACCACTGGGAATTGTCAGCTTGCAACAGGACTAAGATCTTGTGTGCCCCTGGCACACTACCACTGACACCATGAAACCACCAAGCATGGCTACTCTGGTGCCGTGAAAGAGTCGACTGGAGAGTGGAATTGCAATCTGTTGTCTTCAATTATGAGAGTAGGTTCTGTCTGTATGTGACTGTTGGATGGACATGTGTAATGCATAGACCTCGTGAGAGGCCTATTCTGGAGTGCATTCACTCATGACATACAGCTGCCATTCCAAGCTTCACAGTCTTGATGCCATCAGTTATATTCCATGGCCACGTTTGGTGTTTCTGCAGGCTAAAGTAACCTGTACCCATTACATTGTACAGGCTGTTATCCCTGTGCTACTGCAATTTCTTCAACAGGAAGATGATGTTCTTTTCCAGCAGGACAGTGCACATCCACATATGGCTACTGTGATGCAATGTGCTCTTCAAGACGTACAACTACTGCCGCTGTCAGCAAGACCATCAAAACTCTTGCCAACTGATTACATATGCGGCATGATGAAGCCAGAACCTCGCATTCTCCAGAACCTGCAAGAACCATTGATGAAGTGTAACAAAGGGACAATCTACAGCAGGATGCTATTCACCGCTTTTATCATTGTTTGCATGAGACAATACAAGCCTGCATTGATGCCAGAGGGGGTACATAGTGTACTGATGCAACTGTTTGGGCACCCTTCACTGCAAGATGCATGTTTGATTTGGTCTGAATTTGTTATCATACACTCCTACAATAATGGACTACAGGTCACATCATTTGTCAATAAAATGACCTTGTCCACGAGGGTGTCACATTTTTTACCAGCAATGTTCTTTTTATCGACTCAAATAATCACATTGTCAAATCTTTATTCAACTCAAGCAACCAACTATAGTTTGAAAATCCCAGAAATATTTCAGTACCCAAAATTTGAAAACTTTGAATGCATAGACATGAGCAACCTACCAGAAAATGTACACATAACATGCAAAAGCTACCATACAAAATGTGAATGGTAGAGAAATCACATGTGAGGCCCCCAACTAAAGAAAATATAGAAGAAGACTACAGCAATTGATTTGCAAAGCCACCCACTCCAAGCTCTCCCATAAAGAAGGAGTAAGTTTATCAAGAATGGAGAGAGGGGAGAAACAACAATATTAGGTCTGGAAAGTACAAATAAACAATGCTTTAAGACTTCAAATAGAGAAGGTTCACTTCCACAGTTAACAGTTAACAAATGTAATACTCAACATTTGGAACATTAACAGATCACTCCTAATAATTAAATATGTAGATCTGAGTGAGCTCATAAACAAGATGGTAAAAAAGTTGTCCTGTTCTATATTTGACTGATGCATGAAACATTCATAAAGTGGTTTCAAGACATTATTTTGTGCAAAGAGGATTCTCTCATATAGATAAGTAATGCTAAATTCACTACACTCAGCAACATACCAACAAAGAAAAAGACATTCTGCATACTAGGCATTGAGCTAGAACAAGCTTTCTGTACTGTCTCAATTAAATTAAATGTGAATGCACTGAGAAAGAGGGGAACAGATGACACTTCAGTGGTATATTATGTAAAGGCAGAACATGAAAATTTGTTTATGATATCTCTCCCAACGCCCACCCGAAGATCTTCCAAAAACCTCGTTCCTTATCACACTTACCAACTTCATCCTCACCCATGATTACTTCACTTTTGAAGGCCAGACCTACAAACAAATCAGGGGAACGGCCATGGGAATCAGGATGGCTACGTCCTATGCCAACCTCTTCATGGGCCGCATGGAGGAGGCTCTCCTGAAGACCCAACAGCTGCTTCCCCTGGCCTGGTATAGGTTTATAGATGACATATTTGTGGTCTGGACTCATGGTGAAGAAACACTCCTTAATTTCCTCAATAACCTCAACTCCTTTTCGAATCTGAATTTCACCTGGTCCTTCTCCAAAACCCAAGCCACCTTCCTGGATGTTGACCTTCATCTTGTTGAAGCTCACATCCACATCTCTGTCCATATCAAACCCACAAACAAACAACAGTACCTTAACTTTGATAGCTGCCATCCATTCCACATCAAACGCTCCCTTTCCTACAGCCTAGGTATTCGTGGCAAACGTATCTGCTCCAGTGACGAATCCCTCAACAATTACACCAATAACCTAACCAGTGCTTCCCTATCCCGCAACTATCCTGCAGACCTTGTCCACAAACAGATCTCCCGAGCAATACATTCCTCCCCGTCCAACAACAATGTTCCTATCCCCAGACCACACAGAAGCATCTCCCTTGTCACCCAATATTATCCTGGCCTCGAAAATATCAACAAATTACTCCGCCAGGGATATGACTTTCTCAAGTCAACCCCTGAAATGAGATCATCCCTTGACAAAATTCTCCCCACACCACCCAGAGTTGCCTTTCGTCGCCCCCCTAACCTCCATAACATCCTTGTTAAACCCTACAATATTCCCAGACTACCTTCTCTACCCAGCGGTTCCTACCCCTGTAACCGACCCCGCTGCAAAACCTGCCCCATGCATCCCCCCACAACCACCTACTCCAGCCCCGCTACTGGCAAAACATACACAATTCAAGGCAGGGCCACATGTGAAACTACACATGTCATTTATCAACTGACATGCCTGCACTTCACAGCCTTTTACATCGGTACAACAACAACTAAACTGGCTGAGTGCATGAACGGACACAGACGAACTGTCCGCCTAGGAGATGTCCAATACCCAGTAGCAGAGCATGCCCTCCAGCATAATTCTAGGGACCTAGGAATCTGCTACACTGTATGTGCCATTTGGCTTCTCCCACCCAACACCAGTCCCTCTGAACTGCGGAGATGGGAACTTGCACTCCAACACATCCTTTCATCCCGCCATCCCCCTGGACTGAACCTGCGTTAAACCACCTCACTCCCAGTTACTCTTCAGTCTTCTCCTCTTTCCCTTTCCTCTTTAGCCATTCACGCATCTTTTCATCCTACATAGTTGTGTTTATCTTTATACTATATACCTCTTTACTTCTGTATGCATCCTCTTTGGTTTGAAGCTGGCACAGTACTTACAGTAGAATATCTTTGGCTTCCCTCTGACAACCATGCCTCCATCCTTGCTACCCTCCCTGCTTTCCTTTCCCTGTTGCTACATAACCTGGGTTGTGAGTAACTGAATCTACTTTCCCTTCTTCCCTTTCTTTCCCCTCTCTCCTCCCTGATGAAGGAACATTTGTTCCGAAAGCTAGGAACGTAAATTTTTGGTTCTGTTTTGTGTGTATCTATCGGCTGTACTGAGCTGAGGTAAGTACTGGCCAGCCCCTCTATCTCTTAGTTTGTATTTGTTTCACATCTTTATATGAGATTTTCCATTAATCATTTAGTTTAAGATATGTAAGTGAAGGACTCTCAGTTATTCCTAATCACACAACCTGCTCCCTCTCGCCCTCTCTTCCCCCCACCCCCCCGCCACTCTCTCTCTCTCTCTCTCCCCCTGTGTGGTGTGTGTGTGTGTGTGTGTGTGTGTGTGTGTGTGTGGTGAAGAATAGATGACCTAACGTGAATAATTTGTTTATCTGTCTGTCTGTTGTTTCATGCTTAGTCATTATGATCAGTGGCTGTCTGTCCTTGTTCCATGTATTAATTATTATTTATTAATATGAAGATTTTTATAGAAATTCTTTTGAGCATGACTCCTTAAATATAAATTACCTGTATGAGCAAATGCATTGTTCAGATTATGACCTTTGGTTTTCGGGTGCATCTGAGTCTGCTTTCTGAAGTGATTGTAAAGGTCTGAGATGACTCTAATAATTAATTCTACAACTTCAACTAGCATTAGCAGTGATATTCCCAGATAAAGACTCAGAGCTCCTCCAAGAGAGGCAACAAATGCTTGTGGCTGTGAACAAAATATCATTCAAGTAAGTTCCAACATACAGTAAAATGAACTTAGACACCATAAGTTCTATAATTATCTAATATGGACTTAGCTTAGGTTATTACGAAGTGATTATGTTTGTTATAAATCAGGCAGTTAACGTTTACAAGCACTATACTCTACAAAGATACAGTTACACATCTGGTTCACCAATTTTGATTAGAATCACACAACTGACATAACTTCTATGCAAAATGTTTTGAACAAGTGGGCTGAACATGAACTGTATTTTATCAGTAATACTGCTGAGCTCATTCATACAGTTAATTATTCATTCTGTATGTACAGCATGTTGCAGTAAGGATTCTGCAGTTGGTTAAATGAGAATCTGTCATATCATCTTACCATCATTATCATCAATTATTTTATATTCACTGCTGGATAAAGGCCTCATACAGTCCTTTTCTTGGTATCCCGAAAAGACCTTCCTTCGTCCATCTATCATTAATTCACTTGGCATGTTCAGAGAGCCAGAAGAAGAGTCTTCTGCTGTCACTTATGATTTGGTAAAATGGGTTTGGCCCATGTGACTAGGTTGTGGGTGTGCCATTGTGTCTGCAATCTGGATTGTTCCCTGCATTTAGGTGGTTGTACAGCATAGAGCAGTTATGCTCTTCATCACCAAAGAATGGACAGTGTCTTGAAAGGAGGATATAAGATGAACATCAACAAAAGCAAAACAAGGATAATGGAATGTAGTCTAATTAAGTCGGGTGATGCTGAGGGAATTTGATTAGGAAATGAGGCACTTAAAGTAGTAAAGGAGTTTTGCTATTTGGGGAGCAAAATAACTGATGATGGTCAAAGTAGAGAGGATATAAAACGTAGATTGGCAATGGCAAGGAAAGCGTTTCTGAAGAAGAGAAATTTGTTAACATCCAGTATTGATTTAAGTGTCAGGAAGTCATTTCTGAAAGTATTCGTATGGAGTGTAGCCATGTATGGAAGTGAAACATGGACGATAAATAGTTTGGACAAGAAGAGAATAGAAGCTTTCGAAATGTGGTGCTACAGAAGAATGCTGAAGATTAGATGGGTAGATCACATAACTAATGAGGAAGTATTGAATAGGATTGGGGAGAAGAGAAGTTTGTGGCACAACTTGACCAGAATAAGGGATCGGTTGGTAGGACATGTTCTGAGGCATCAAGGGATCACCAATTTAGTATTGGAGGGCAGCGTGGAGGGTAAAAATCGTAGAGGGAGACCAAGAGATGAATACACTAAGCAGATTCAGAAGGATGTAGGTTGCAGTAGGTACTGGGACATGAAAAAGCTTGCACAGGATAGAGTAGCATGGAGAGCTGCATCAAACCAGTCTCAGGACTGAAGACCACAACAACAACAACACCAAAGCAAGTGTGGAACCAACACAGCTGGGATCATGTCGGCACACCTATTGGTTGAATGTTGTCTCTAGGCAGAGGAGTGTTTACTGTGGCTGGGAGAAGGTCAGTGTCTTTGTGGCAGGAGCTGGTAGTGTCACTCTTGTGTGTGTAAGGAATTATTCAGATCACATCAGGTGCTATCAATTGCGGGTAGCATGTCACACAAGTGACGTCATCTCTGTGCAAGCCTGGAACCACTCAGGTTGGGTGCATTCTACACAGCCATAGCATCTCTGACAACACTTTCAAACTTTTTGCCGTATCAAGCAATGCAGGAGACTACACCCATATTATCAGTGATGTCATAATAGTACCCCAGGCTAACAGAAAATGCAATGTCTCCAAAGAGACATTTCTCCTCTGGCTCACAAAAACACAAAAGCAACAGCTGTGACACGATTCATGAGGATCCACTGGAAAACAGAATGGGATCTCAACTTTGGAAACATCTATGTACATCTGTCACCTCACAGGTCAAGCCAAACAACACAGTTTTGGACTCTATGGCCCATCAAACTACCACCACAGATACAGACGACAATAATCTCACATGAAAATGAAAAAATAGAACTCAGATTAGTTCTGGTTGACAGACTTCTAGTGATTCTGCAACAACAACGATACATAAATGCATCTGATAACAATGGCCACCACTGTTACATTCACTGAAGCATGACACTAGATGCAACTGTGGGCAACCCGCCAGACCCTAGCAGTTTCGGCATTGCTCATCAGTGACATCACTAGTGCAACACACTGCCCACAGTTGCTAGCAGCCAATGTGGTCTCTATGATCCTACACCTGCACAAAATATACACAACCAGCCCCAGTCATGACGAAGCTGTCCTTCTCTAGGCCAACACAAACATTCCTCTGCCTAGAAACAACATTCTGTTGCCAGTTATGCTGACACAATCCCAGTCGTGTCGGTTCCTCACTGGCTTTAGTCACTAAGCACATAACTGCTCTGTGCCGTACAGCCACCCAAATGCAATGCACAATCCAGATCACAGCACACAATGATGCCACCACAGCTCAAATACATGAGCTAAACCAGTTTTGCCCAGATCCCAAGTGATAGACTCTATGAGCTGGATCTCTTAATAAATCAATGCTTTTTGATTGCCACTTTGATGGAAGGAAACACCTTTCCCAATGCCAATGTACTTTCAGTTATGAGCTGTGAATGACTCTCAAAGCAAACATTATGCAACTGTCACACTTGCCACAGACCTTGGCCTCTGTGAAAAGTTTTCATGGCTGTTTTGGTCGCAGATGTTCATGAACCTGTCTTAGGCACATATTTTCTCTGCTGCTTTCGTCTCTAGATTTGACTTTGGGAACCCTACAGCAAACAAATAGTGGCAAATCTGTACATGACATCACTGGTGGTCCATCACTAAGTGCACAAATGGTTTCAGAGGGCACCAATGCACAAGTACCTTTAACATGTGCTATACACAAACACAATCTACTGATACTCATCTACTGTCAAAGGTTAGAACTGGAGATACAGAGGATTACAACTTCTTCTGCAGGAAGTGATTTGGATGCCACACAATCATATCCACAGCACCTCCAATAGGAGCTGCTCCACAGTCCCAGCACAACAAATACCAATGGAACAGTAACTGTCACAACATCAGCAATGGATGCACACATACAGCTGCAACATATTGCAATGTTTGAGCCACCAGCAACTCAGGTCAGTACAATGAATTTTTTTGACGCAGCACACACATCATTTGTGTATGATACTCCTGACCCCTACACCCAGGGCTCTATGACTCCATGTGACAGTTCTGCAGATATGTATTTGCTATTAAAATGCGCCTAAAATCAACACTAAATCAGGTTGTGTGTTCAACAGATAGTTCACTCACAGCTGCAAACTGTCCAGTGACATTGAAATGATCATGATTATGTCAAGATTATTGGCTCACGGGTTCCTTACCAACTCAGCTCCTAGGTTACAACAATTGCCTCCTAGTATGAAAGGGGATCTTGATGTTACTGCACTCACTACCCCATCACCTCAACAATCCAGCACCTCACAGCCAAAAATCAAGGGCCAACAACCTCACTACAGTCAACACTTTAGTAATGCCACTACAGTTGACTCTGTCCACCTCCACCTTACCTTTGCCAATATCAGCTATATTGCAATAAATTTGGGTACATGACACCATGTTATCCTTCCTCTTTTTTGAAGAGAAATGCCCAGCCGTGCCCTGCATAACAGCCAGCCACAGCGTGGTTTGTCAGTCACATGTATGCAAAGAAGAACACAGCAGCTATGACCTACCATCAAGCCATCCCCCCTCTCTACCACCTACCCCCACCCCTCTCTCTACCATCAGAGGCTAACCTCCACTGAGTGGACTCTTTTTGGTTCTAAGATTTATTTGCTAACAACTGTCTAGTGTATACATATTTGAGTTATATCTCCATATTGCAACAAATTTTATTATAACAGTCTACAGCCTAAATCTGCATACCGCATTTCAATGCAAACACATCTCACAGGAAATCCCAGAGTGTTAAGTGTATGATTTTGGTACCAAATTTTGTAACATTAGCTTAACATTGGCAACAAGAGAGAAATATTGATAGGAGGAGAATAGTAAGATGCAGATGTTCATTTAAGATTAGGATGATTGGTAGAAACAATTAGAAAAATAAAACTTTTGGGAAAAAAATCAGTGGAAAAGAAGAGGGGAATTTGAGATAGGAGATAGGATGTCCCAATATTGTATTAAATAAACTAACAGAGGAGGGTCAACAGATACATCCTTACAGGGGTGTTATGGTAGACTTTCCAACATCACTGGCATGATGTTGTTAAAGTGATGTGTCAAAAGATTATTCTGCCTAGAGATTGGCAACAACCTCCAATTGAGCTTTAGGATGGTGGTTACAAAACTAAATCATAATATGATAGAACATGAGGTTTAGGGGGAAAAAAGAGACAGAAACAGATATTCTGAAACACAACCAGAGGGTGGACTGATATTTTAAGTAGGGAATTATTTTCATAGGTTTAATAATTAGTTGAATTTATATTGTTTTGTACAGGCTAGCTATATGCTAGTTATCACTCATTTATCGTAAGAAATGGGACTACTCAACACACCACAGTGGCCATTGCTTGAGGTGAAAGCTACTCTAGTTTTCCAATTACAGTAAGATTTCAAATGTAGTACCACCAACTTCAATACACTTAGTGATCTGCTTTCCACATGACTCAACACTGGTCGGAAGCATGTCTGTGGGATTGTCAGCACAGATGTTTCTGATTCGGTCAGTCATGTCTTCATAGGCAGTTGGCTCTTGCTGATACACCTTATCTTTTAAATATCCCCATGGAAATTATCAAGTCCGGCAACCTAGTGGGCCAATTAATGGGGTCGCCTCTGTTGATCCATCAAGCAGTGTAAACATGGTCTAATAACCCCCCCCCCCCCCTCCCCCGTTCTTCAAATGCGTAGCTCACAGGGCAACTGTCATGCCGAAATCACATATGTGGTTGAATGTCCAGGGTAACATCCTGCAGTAGTACCTGTAGTCCCTGTTCCAAAAACGTTTGATATTTCTGTCCATTCAGCATACACACCATATGTTAACTGACCAAGGACACTGATGATCAATTTGTCATAATCAGTGGGTATTGTCTACACTTCAGTAATGCATGTTATGCCAGTTAATGCTACCACTGCTTGTGATTGTAGACTCATAGGAGAACAGTACTTCAGCAAAGAATTTACCAATCATTTGCTTTTGTTGTCATGTTAATTGACAAAACACTACCCTGTTATGGAAATTGGTGCCATGAAGTTCTTGATGCAGTGACATGTGGCCTTACGATGATACACTGTTGTGACAATATTACCCACGGGCATACTGGAATCACAGTGTAATTTCTAGGCACTTATCCCTAGGTTGTGGTACAGTGCCACTCGTACAGCTATTCCCTTAGCTTCTCTTGTAACATATTTGCTTTGTTTCCTTTCGTCAGTCTGTACACGCTATCAGACATAAAGGGGTTCGCAGCCTTTTAAAATAACAAATAAGAGCAAGCTTTCTCTGAAAAATGCTCAGCATACAAGGCAACAGTAGCCTCAACATTCTTCCTGCATTCTCCGTAAACCATGATCATTTCAATATATTTTCTTCTGTGGTTGCAACATTCATCACCCATTTGAATGTCTATCCTCCAAATGATAGGGAGGCATGCTGCCGACTGTGTGCCAGCTACTGGAAACATGCTGTTTATAGCTGACACATAACCCAAGGTCATGGTCTTAGAAATCACAGAATACATTGTGTGTTCTGATGGAGGCCTTGATTTACAAGTCTATTTTGGATGTGGAGACTGAATATAATATGAACGTTAGTTCGTCTGTTTTAATTGATGTTTTGAAAGGTCAAACTATCTTTCGAGGAGGTCGTTTTGATTTTACTTTTTCTGTTACTGACAACCCTATCAGGCAATGTTGGTTGACAGTCACTCTAATACAGACTTCATTAGAGCAGGTGCCTCCTCGTGATGTTCTTGGTTATCAGACATTTATGATCACTTTGTCTCAAGTTCGTGGTGTAGGAAAAACATCAACAAATTTTGTTATTGATAAACCATTGTGTGTTAGAACTCATTGGTCTTGTAAATTTCTGAGTTCACATAATAGCAACATCAGATGTCTAAAAGACACAGGTGCTATGAGATAAAAATCACAAGAAAGTTTAAGATTTCTAAGTACTCAGAATGGCATTCCACTGATACTGTTAGTATGATGAAGCTGTAAAACTGTTATGGAAGAATAAAGTAGCCAGAATTTATTATTTTCTAATGAAAATTTATTTGTGTAGTATGTGTTGCTTATTAAATTTGCAATTTATTGTACAATTTTATCCTCTGATATAGTATTTTGTTTGTTTTTCCTTACTAAATGTAACTTCAAACAGGCTCTTGCTCCATGATTATGTACAGAATAATTAGTGAAATATTTAGTAATGTTTTCCTTCATACGGTCAACAGATTGGTGGATGCACTCACTTGGTGCCATGGAGATCTTGAATTTTTAGATAACTCTTTACAATGAGCTCAGCTACTACTTCCAGCTATTATTCTCAAGGGCTTTTCTGCAGTTTAAAAATTGTGTCCATTATTTGTTAATTCAATCCCTGAGATGAATTCCATGGCCACGAGCTGAGTGTATGTAGGCATAGTTCGTCATGAAAAGACAATGGCCACTACAAAATGACACTAACACTCTAAGAACAAAATATGTTGAAGACATTATTTTTGCAAGTAGATTTGTGTGTTCATTCCCTACTAGCTAACAATCAAAATTCATCCACAAAAACTTCATCTTTGTTAGATAGTCTATATAATGATCATCAATGTTTAATGTGACTAATTTGTTTCCCCTTTTTATGGCAAAGCACACTCTGTTTGTTTTCTTTATGTTCAATGTTAAACTATTACTTATTCTCCAGTTGTAAACATCCTTTTATTTGCTTCCTGTAATAAGAGGTCTGGTGTTTCATCAGTGTCTATGATTTTATCATCAGCAAAAAGAACTTTTTCTCCGTGTCTCACACTGTCAGGAAAGTCAAATAATGAGAAGTCCAGGCTGGAATATCAACAATTATGAAACGTATAGATTCCTACTCACTGTAAAAATGACACAATGAGTCACAGACAGGTACAACAAAGACAGCTTCACAGTAAGGTTTTGCCCAAAGCCTTCTTCAGAAAAGAAAAGGAAACACACACATTCACACTAGCAGGCACACCTCACACACACACACACACACAACCACTATCTCTGGACTGCCAAGTCTGGCTAAAGCAGCCAGAGATAGTGGTCCTGCTTTGTGAGGTGTGTGTGCTTGCGTGAATCGGTGTGTGTTTTACTTTCTTTCCTGAAGACAGCTTGGGCCAAAAGTTTAGTGTGTAACAACCTTTTCACTGTGCCTGTCTGTAGCTCAACATGCCATCTTCATGGTGAGTAGCACTCTATCCTTTTCATAACCACTGACTGTCTGTAAAGTCATTGATACACTCTAAGAATAGGACTGGACCCAGTACACTAGCCTGAGAAACACTTATGTTTATCTGTTATTTGTCTTAAATTTGTTTTACTAAAAACTTATCATAGGCAAATTTATACACTATCTCCAACTTTTGCATGTTGTTTTCCAAGTAAGACTGGAATCACTCATTTGCAATTTCTCTTATACCTAGCGTTTCTAGCCTGCTTAGAAGTATTTTATGGTCTACAGTGTCAAAAGCCATTTGCGCCTCTCCCACTTCAGAAACCAAACTGTGCTTCATTAAAAAGATTGTTTTAATCCACGTAATGTACTAGTCTTTTTTCATTATTGATTCTATTATTGTTGAGAATGACAATAGTAGTGAAACAGTTGCATACATTTCAATACTTTCCACATTACCTTCCTTTATCAAGGGTACCATTCATGCATGGTTCAGGTACCGTGGGAAAACACTTGAACTAAACTTATTTATCATGTTTGATAATGGGGCTTGTATACTATCTATGCACTCATTCAAAACAGAGGCAGAAACATCTAACCTGGTGACTTCTTAATTTATAGTTGTTGTATTGTCTTCTTAGGTCCAAGCTCTGTTGTGGGAGATGGCATAATAGTGCTTGTTGTGCAAGTCGTTGTGGTTGCTACAAGTTTTAGGGAGATTGCGCTGTAGCTTCACCAAAATATCAAAGAAATAATCTTTCAGAACATTTACTAATTCCAGAAAACTTTCTGTTGTTCTGTCCCTATATCTGTTTTTTTTTTTATCATAATTGTGTTTGCTTTTCCCAGTTGCTTGTTTTATAACATCCTGCCCCAGCGAAGGGTTTTATTTTCTCCATTATATATTATTTTGCCACTGAATTATTTCTTTGCAGCAAGCAGTAACCTCCAGTATATTTTTTATACCTGTGATAGTACTACAGAAACTGTGGATTAGTGTTTTGCTTTTGCGAAGAAGTGAGAAAGTTAAGTGTATGTATGGACTTTATAATGCACACAGTTATCCATCTCTTTTGCTAAGCTGCTGTAGCAGAAATGGAAATTTTGCACATGTCTCCTCAAATGTCAATTTAAAAATGTGTACAACTTAGAGGACTTGGCACCTACATTGCTTTTCACACACACTTCATCCCAGATTTGATTTGATAATCTTTTAGAAAAAGCATGTATCTTACATTCTGAGAAAATCATTTAGTAGGCCAGCAGTTTTGCAGGTCTTACTTCAACTTTATTGTCTGACAGTAATGTCTGTAAGCATGTGGTAATATTGAAGTAGAACTTTTTGAAAGCCTCATAACAGTGTTTAACATTTGTGCCAAACCAAAACACTCAAAATGTTTACGAAGTTATTACTAATTTCACTCTCAACACTTGTGTTAATATCTCCATATATCTCCATATATATCTCCATATATCTCCATATATAACTATCTAGACATGGGTGTTGTAACTTCTTCCAGGACTTCAGTTAATTTGTAGAAGAAAATATCCACATTACCACAAGGTGAGCGGTAAACACATGAAGATTAACTTCTTATAGATGGCTAGCTTCGTTACTTCAACAGCTGCCAATTCAAAATGTTTATCTACACTAATTGTGGCCAGAGCTTCTCTAGCTTTAAAATGTATGCCACCCTGACATAATACATTTTCCATCACCCTTTAAGATAATTCCACAGTACCAAATTTCACATCCATATGATGACAGTACTACATGCTGCAATTCATTATCTCTACACCAGTGCTCTGTAATTCAGGGCACAGTGCTGTTCAGACTGTAATTCAGCTTCATGATGATGTACTTTATTTTTAATGGACTGTACACTTTCATGAATAGCAGATAACTGTGAGCAAATTTACATGCTGCTTGGGCACTCCAGTGTGGTACATTCTATGTTCTGCATACACAATGCAGAAATCTCTAAGCTGGTTGAGATACCTGTAAGAGATTGGAGCCTGTTGTCATGGTTTGTCCTAAAACTGACCCAGTACTCGTACAGCAGACATTTGACAATATGTGGCTCCACACTCACTCACTACACTCTCATAAATCAACTTCACCAACCTCCCTTTCACAAACCTGCTGAGGTGCAGACCATGCCTAGTGTGGCTCCAACTCCCGAAAGTCTGCACTGCCACCAAATGCACTGTGCTCCCAGCAAGTAGTCCATCAGTCCCATCTCCATTACATGCCCATACAGCACTGCCAAGACAAGGCTGATCATGCCGATGGAACAGTTCTTAGCATGCTCACCTTGGTGCCACCAGTTAGGGAAGTTTGTTACTCAGGCACCATCTATGTTGTATGCCCCATTCCTATTCACATTATTCCCTGCCCCATCCAGTATCACTACCTAATCATCTTTTGTGAAATCCTTAAATCCTTACACAAAGGCCCTTAAATCTCAATCTACTCACTTAGCCCAGCACTCAGCTTGAAAATTGCTGGTAACTTGTGACATAGCAAGCTAGAACTGTTATCATTTATGCTCCTGTGAATAACCAATTTTTTCCCTTTTTTATTTACAAAATTCCATACATTTTCTAAGTTGTGTACATGAGGGATTTGTTCAAATATTGCAAAATATCAATTAAGCTGCTTCTGAATTATGTTCTTTATTCAAAGTAATGGATCTGAAATGCTGATTTCAAGGCTGCACTTGGATTTACAGTGAGTCCAGTTACTTAAAAAAATTATACCTAATTGAAAATTCTAGCACTTTACAGAACAAGAAAAACAATGAGAACCAGTAGGTATTTATGCCCATGTTGACACCACTAAATATAAGGATTAGTAATTCAACTTTTGAACAATGTATTCCAAATGCTTTTAGTAACTCAACTTTTGAATAATGAATTCCAATTGCCATGAAACCAATTAATGTATGGGGTAATTAACATTAAAATCAATAAGCAGCCAAATTTTACATAACTGATTTTGCTCCACTACTTGTCCAATGCTTCTCTTTGCCATTGCACTTTTTAACCTGATTTGTATGCAACAGTTGATATACTTTATTAATTAAGTCATTAATTAGGAATTCTGTGCAAGTTACAGTAATTTTCAATGTAGTGCTTGCACTTGTAAGTAAGGTCTTCCCATTGTGCATGCATAAAGTGATTTCACTAACTTTTATAAATTCCTAAATTACCACATTTTTCGTAAACCAAAATTTCATCAATACTTATAGTCCATCCCTTACAACAAAATTCAACCTAGCCAATTTTCAAATGATTGTATAGTTCCTCAAATAATAATTTGTTCATACACCAGTCTTTAAATGGTTGGACATCACTCAGAATCAACAGTCTGAGTTCAGTTCTGCTCAAGCTATGTAACATCTGTGCTCCCAATGGTGTGCACCAATGCTGCAAAAAGTGATGTTGATGTTCAAAAATTTGCAACTGATTTTTGTAACTCAAGTTAATGAATAATTTGACTGAACTGTGACATGGTTGGTAGGGGAACTGAACTATCATTGTCATTTAGAGGAGCTATTATTGGACATGGTGATTTTAAATTAATGCGTGAACTAGGTGAACTATTTTAGTATACTTTTACCTGATACATTTCTAGAAGCCTGTACTATATGTTAACTGTGACACTATACATAAATATAGACAGTATTTACACCACACTAAATACTTGGTCTAGTGACTAGTTAGAACTACCATTGCTTACTGGACAGCACTACATTAATGTGTGTTTTCATAACATTGCAACATAAATGAGTAATTCTCCCACTGAATTCTTCATTATATGAGAGTGCTGACCTGACTGTGCATGCCAATATTTTTACAATGTAGGAAAATTGCTCACTGCCCAAACCATATAACTGAATCTAATAAAATATGTGAAAAAGTGCAACCTGAATTGTGGTGCTTCAGTACATTTTTTAGCAAACATCATCAAATACTGAATAGGACTTTCAGCTTCAAGTCAACAGACAGAAATTCTACCAAAGATGGGGAGGGGTCTACAAAAATCAGGTTGATGCTTTACAACCTGATGCTTCTCCCATAACTTCTCCTGTTACTGAGGGCCTACATGTCTACCATGGCTGCTACCTAGCAGCAGTACTCTTTGTTCCCTAACATACAAGCCTTTCCTAATCTGCTCACTCATGGGCATAGTCTGCTGTACATATCCTGCTCCTACATCATCTTGAGGCTCTTCTCCTCTCAATTCTGGTAGCTGGAACCTGTTGTTGGTAACATAACAGAACTGTCAGACATGTCCTCCTCCAGATAGCCCTCCCATCAACTTCCAGTTACCAACCACTGCCCTCACCACTACTTTCCCTCATCCTCATTAGCTTACTCCTAGCTTGATCCAACTGTGCCTGCTCCTCCACTGAGCTATTCCTGCTGCATATTTTGCAGTTCCAAGAGAGGACCTCAGCAATATCCTCAGAGTCCTCCCAATTACATTCCCTTCCCCTATGAGACCATGTGAAACAAACAGAAAAGAACAAAAATACAATAAAAAATTTCATCAAAACTTTGATGAGCAATAAAATCATGCTTGTCACTTTGTTACCATCTACATAGCCTTGTCTTAGTCATAGAGTCATTAGTCTTTACGCTAAAACTGTATTGTTTGAATTATTGATTACAGTGAATTAAATATTTTAAAAACCATAATACAGTAGATATGAAATTGCTACATCTGCTGTTAGCATTCTGTCTAAAGTTATCACTTTTGTACATGGCATTGTTATTGTCTGTATGCTTTCAGTGGTGAGAATATAATTTACCTCATAAGCAGCTGTCTGAACTGTTTGCTGAACACGGAGGTTTTCAAAATATACATCAATTTTTAATGCATTATCTTTTATTATTTGCTTTTCTGGATGAAATTTAGCACCATGGTTTCCTTCGGTGACATTTTCACAGTTATCCACAAGGGTGAACCGTTTAGCAACTGTACACTGAAAAACAATCTATATTAATAAAAAGTTGATGTGCGATTAATTAAGAAATATTTTTGAGAACTCTCGAACAATCCTTATACATTTTGGAAAACATGAGACTTGTTATTACTATCAAAAAAATATAATTTTGTGTGGGTTGTAATTTTCTCTCAGATTCTACAAACAATTCCACTGGTAAGGCCATGTGGGGGGATTCCATTAGCCAAGCAACAATGCAGGAACAGTATGTAGGAATGGCTTCTGGCTAGGGGTAAGGAAACTTTTCTGTTTTGATGCAGATGGAAGGAGTAAGGATCCATGGCAGTTAAAAAAATGTGAAAAATTACATAAATTGTGGAATTAAGCCCGAATAAAGTTCACAAGAGTACACCCAAATACGTGAGAAAAATCATGAGAAGGGAGAAACGGATGAAACAGGGGGAAACAAGATGAAATCTGAGGGAGTCGACAATAGCGAAACGTAGGTAGCAGGTCTAACGGTGGAGGAGTGTGAAGAAGGGGGATGCCAGATGTGACTGAATGAGATGAAATTAGTGGGAGCAAACTGGGATAGAATGGAGAAAGGGTGGGGGGGGGGGGGGGAGGAGTTCGCAGGATGAGATAGAAGATCATGTGGCACTAGAAAGGTGTGGGAAATAACACGCAAAAAAAATGAGACAGTAGGATTAATGATATTGGAAGGAGTAATGTGGGACATCAGATGCTTCATCAACAATCAGGGTGGTCTTGTAGATGTCTCTTGTGCATGGCTGAGACAGCTGATACAGTGTGGCTTGTAAGTAGAGCAAGCATTGCAGTTTATAAAGTGACAAGAGAAACATAAGAAAGAAGAGAAAGAAGGACGGACATTGAGTATAGTTATGCATTACAAAAACCCACATCCTTTCGTCTTTCCCTCTCCTTCCCTCTTTCCTGATGAGGCAACAGTTTGTTGCGAAAGCTTGAATTTTGTGTGTAAGTTTGTGTTTGTTTGTGTGTCTGTCGACCTGCCAGCACTTTCATTTGGTAAGTCACATCATCTTTGTTTTTAGATATATTTTTCCTACGTGAAATGTTTCCCTCTATTGTAACAATATATATATATATATATATATATATATATAAAAATAGAGGGAAACATTCCACGCGGGAAAAATATATTTAAAAACAAAGATTCCAAGACTTACCAAACGGGAAAGCACTGGTAGATAGGCACAATAAAAAAGGCCTTTAAATATATCTGCTTGTGTCTGTATATGTGTGGACGGATATGTGTGTGTGTGTGAGTGTATACCTGTCCTTTTTCCCACTAAGGTAAGTCTTTCCGCTACCGGGGTTGGAATGACTCCTTACCCTCTCCCTTAAAACCCATATCCTTTCATCTTTCCCTCTCCTTCCCTCTTCCAAACTTGAAATTTTGTGTCTGTGTATGTGTGTTTTTTTATTGTGCCTATCTACCAGCGTTTTCCCGTTTGGTAAGTCATGGAATATATATATAATAGAGGGAAACATTCCACGTGGGAAAATGTCTGCCTGTGTCTGTGTATGTGCGGTTGGATATGGGTGTGTGTGCGAGTGTATACCTGTCCTTTTTTCCCCTTAAGGTAAGTCTTTCCGCTCCCGGGATTGGAATGACTCCTTACCCTCTCCCTTAAAACCTACATCCTTTCATCTTTCCCTCTCCTTCCCTCTTTCCTCACGAAGCAACCGTGGGTTGCGAAAGCTTGAATTTTGTGTGTATGTTTGTGTTTGTTTGCATGTCTATTGACCTGCCAGCGCTTTCGTTTGGTAAGCCACATTATACACTCCTGGAAATTGAAATAAGAACACCGTGAATTCATTGTCCCAGGAAGGGGAAACTTTATTGACACATTCCTGGGGTCAGATACATCACATGATCACACTGACAGAACCACAGGCACATAGACACAGGCAACAGAGCATGCACAACGTCGGCACTAGTACAGTGTATATCCACCTTTCGCAGCAATGCAGGCTGCTATTCTCCCATGGAGACGATCGTAGAGATGCTGGATGTAGTCCTGTGGAACGGCTTGCCATGCCATTTCCACCTGGCGCCTCAGTTGGACCAGCGTTCGCGCTGGACGTGCAGACCGCATGAGACGACGCTTCATCCAGTCCCAAACATGCTCAATGGGGGACAGATCCGGAGATCTTGCTGGCCAGGGTAGTTGACTTACACCTTCTAGAGCACGTTGGGTGGCACGGGATACATGCGGACGTGCAGTGTCCTGTTGGAACAGCAAGTTCCCTTGCCGGTCTAGGAATGGTAGAACGATGGGTTCGATGACGGTTTGCATGTACCGTGCACTATTCAGTGTCCCCTCGACGATCACCAGTGGTGTACGGCCAGTGTAGGAGATCGCTCCCCACACCATGATGCCGGGTGTTGGCCCTGTGTGCCTCGGTCGTATGCAGTCCTGATTGTGGCGCTCACCTGCACGGCGCCAAACACGCATACGACCATTATTGGCACCAAGGCAGAAGCGACTCTCATCGCTGAAGACGACACGTCTCCATTCGTCCCTCCATTCACGCCTGTCGCGACACCACTGGAGGCGGGCTGCACGATGTTGGGGCGTGAGCGGAAGACGCCCTAACGGTGTGCGGGACCGTAGCCCAGCTTCATGGAGACGGTTGCGAATGGTCCTCGCCAATACCCCAGGAGCAACAGTGTCCCTAATTTGCTGGGAAGTAGCGGTGCGGTCCCCTACGGCACTGCGTAGGATCCTACGGTCTTGTCGTGCATCCGTGCGTCGCTGCGGTCCGGTCCCAGGTCGACGGGCACGTGCACCTTCCGCCGACCGCTGGCGACAACATCGATGTACTGTGGAGACCTCACGCCCCACGTGTTGAGCAATTCGGCGGTACGTCCACCCGGCCTCCCGCATGCCCACTATACGCCCTCGCTCGAAGTCCGTCAACTGCACATACGGTTCACGTCCACGCTGTCGCGGCATGCTACCAGTGTTAAAGACTGCGATGGAGCTCCGTATGCCACGGCAAACTGGCTGACACTGATGGCGGCGGTGCACAAATGCTGCGCAGCTAGCGCCATTCGACGGCCAACACCGCGGTTCCTGGTGTGTCCGCTGTGCCGTGCGTGTGATCATTGCTTGTACAGCCCTCTCGCAGTGTCCGGAGCAAGTATGGTGGGTCTGACACACCGGTGTCAATGTGTTCTTTTTTCCATTTCCAGGAGTGTATATATAATAGGGGGAAACATTCCATGTGGGAAAAATATATCTAAAAACAAAGATGATGTGAGTTACCAAACGAAAGTGCTGGCAAGTCGATAGACACACAAACATACACAACATACACACAAAATTCAAGCAACAGTTGCTTCATCAGGAAAGAGGGGAGGAGAGGGAAAGACGAAAGGATGTCGGTTTTAAGGGAGAGGGTAAGGAGTCATTCCAATCCCGGGAGCAGAAAGACTTACCTTAGGGGGAAAAAAGGACAGGTATACACTTGCACACACACACATATCCATGCGCACATACAGCTCCCGGGATTGGAATGACTCCTTACCCTCTCCCTTAAAACCCACGTCCTTTCGTCTTTCCCTCTCCTTCCCTCTTCCTGATGAAGCAACCGTTGGTTGCAAAAGCTTGAATTTTGTGTGTATGTTTGTGTTTGTTTGTGTGTCTATCGACCTGCCAGCACTTTCGGTTGGTAAGTCACATCATCCTTATATATAAGACTGCAGCCTCTGGCAGCTGAAGCCACACTGCAAGCAACAGCAGCAGTTCATGATGGGAGTGGCAGCTGGGTGGGAGTAAGGAGGAGGCTGGGATAAAAAGAACTTTGTTTTGAATATATCCATTTATATACCTTCATGTGAACTTTGAATCAATCTGCACACATCTAAAGTATAAAAGTGGCGTGTCAGAAAAATGTGTTTTTCACACAAAATCCAAACTAAACAAGATTTTTTCAAACAGTTAAAACTTATCTTAGACCAAGGTTCAGTACACTAGTGGACCCTATTTGAATCATTAGTCTCACTCCAGTCCAGAGTTATTTAAGAGTGACTGTTCAAACGAGAGTGACTATTTTTGCATGTAAAATCCAAATGGTGCACATACAAGTGGTGCCATTAGCTGAGCATTAATTTTAGCCCAATGAAAACTTTCCCAAAAGGAATTATTTGAGTTTCACAATTTTCCTGGGCACCAGCTATGGTTCATTGTTCAAACCATGCTTAATCTTTGAATGGGCATGCCGTTTTTCATAAGATGAACAAGCACATGCGGCATACTTTGTACACATTCAAAGCACAGCTGTGCTTATGTCGTAAAGGTAAACATGTATGAGCAGAATGACAGTTCAGTTTTAGTTGAAAGAAATAATGATAAAATAAACTTACATAATGTGAGCTAATGCACTGCTTAATTAAATTATAATGGAGTACACTTTCATTGTATTTCTTTCTTGCCATGGATAGGTGTTACTCCACAGTAATGAGTACAGTTGCATCAGATTCCAGCCAACTGCTTATTCGATTACTAATTATCTCATATATAACTGCCTGATTTTGGGATTGTGCTGTTAGCTAGTAGCCTGTGTCATTTTCTTGCAGGGATCATATTTTTTTTCTCAGTTGGCTTGTTGTTTATTTTATATTACTGCTGCTCACTTGGACATATGACAACACCATTTATCACTGTGATAGCTGAACCAGTAATGAAGAAATCGGTATGGGCTCACAATTGTGAAATGACAATGGAAAACAATTTTATTTGTGTCTGGTGCACTTTATACATAAATGTACCCACTTGAGGGTCAATATACTGTAGCACAGCTAGAGTAAGACAAATGTCCAAATGGCTACACAAATTATCACTGGTCTGGGCTAAACTAAAAACTTTTACCCCTCGTTCTCAGCTCAAATAGGAACTGAGTGCCAAGATCCCCTAACTGCAATTCTGTGCACGGCATTTTCAAACATACTGTTATGGCACATCCACGCTATAAAAATACTAGGCAGAAAACAGTTTCATCACACTTTCTTAAATTAGCTTTAGCTCACAAAAGGGTTCATAAAGATCCTACCAAAATATCTGATCACTTACTAAATGATATTAAATGCCTGATATACATGAAGGTAGACTTGAAAGTACAATAAGCAAGTTCCTTATGGGCATCTACTTGTATTGCACAGAAGAAATTTTATTCAGAAACATGTAACTTATTTACAAAGATAATAATACATGTTTCTTCTGTTACTGAACATTCTTTTGTACTATGCGAATGCATCAGTAAATAATCAACCAGAATCCATATTTAAATGCAAATTAAGTTAATAACCTGTAAGTTTCTCATTCCTCATGATTACAATATGTAATGCAAGTGGCCCATGGCATGTATGACTAACAAAGAAACAAGTTGATAATATAATTATTACTGTTTGCAAAAATGGGAATCTTTAATTTATAGAGTCAAATAAATATTTCTACTTACCCATGTGCTGTCAGTTGGCCAAATGGCAGTTGAAATACTTGTCTGATAGGTTACCTCCCTTAATGAGAAAAAAGGAAGAATTAATTTACTGTTAAAATACATACAGTAGCAATTAATCTTTCTGTGTGCTGTAAGAAATACTATTTACGGCACTGTATTCAGTTTATGGACATAGAAAACAATTTCTTCGGATTTAATTTCATATGGTATGCAGAAAACATATGGTTTAACATAGAACTTCCAAATAATGCTAGTTTTACAGTTTCCAAAAACTAAGAATAACGAAGAGTTCACAATGTATTCCTTCAACTGATATGAGAAGGATTACAGAACCACATAAGGCTAATAGCAATACAAATAGGAAACAAAAGGGTGCTCTAATTCAGTTACTTAAGAAATGAAAAACAAATAAATAAATACTAATATAGGAAAATGAATTATACAAAAGAATAATATAAGTATGGTCACACAGCTGTCAAAATTGCATTGCAGTTATATGACTTGATGTAATTATTTGCAGGTGGAGATGTTTATAGGTCTAGAAGAGTATTTGGGGGTTGTCCAATGAAGTATAGTTCTCCACCACAGTAGATACCACAAATTCACTACAACATTCTGACCCAGGGACCATGTAGACCATTCTGTGCAGTGGGAATCTTTATCTTTTATCACTACAACTCAATGTGACACATATACTACACATGTGGAATAGCTGCTGAAACTGAATCCTGTTATGAACTGTAATTTTCATGTGACTGCTTTACATTTGATTTACTTCTCAAAGTGATTATATGTGACTTATTTCATGAAGTAATATCTGATTTATTTTGTAAATTTATTTTGATTAAATTTGACTGGATGATTATAAATAATACTTTGTAAACTAGATTATCTGATACACATATAGTGATTAACAATAGTGAAAAACCTTAAGCAAACTAGGAAGCAAAACACTTTTTTGACAAAGTTCTACGCAACAGAATGTGCAATTTTAGGTGGAAAAATATATTTCAGATCATATTTAAAATACTAAAAGCTCGCTTTTATAAAAGAAATAACTACTTGTTGTGAATCAGAGTATGATAATGTACTTTGTTTATCATAGTAATATGATTAGTACAGAATATTGTGCAGCGTATGAAAAATTTCAGCAATGATGCCTTGAAACAATCAGGATGTGGCAATAGATGAATGAACTGATAACACATATCGCAAATGTACTTGTCTTTCTAAAGGTTGACTGCAGTAACTGAGTTGGCAATGTGTTTCTGAATGATGATCACCTCTTTGACAGCCCAGATAGCCAAAAAAAATCCTTTATTTGGGCTGGTTTTTGTTAAATAATAAGTAACTTGAAAATAAATATGCATCTGTTTTCAACAGCAGATAATAAAAATAGTGTGTGTAAATTGGAAGTGAATTAATTAAACCCCAAATGGGCAATAATGTGAACTGACAATGACCAGTTTTCACTATGAAAGATCTGGCCATATAAGCAACATCAATGAAGTAACTATGGTGGCAGCTGAACTAACAACTGTAAACAACAAATGTGCCTTCAGTCGGTCAGTCATGAGCTAAGTAGCAGACATGCAGCTCTAGCACATCAATGGTGTTCTGTCACAAATCAATAGTGTTCTGTCACAAATCACAGTAGAACAACATCTCTACACCAAGTGTTCAAGACTTCCTACAGAATGTCTGAAAGTGTGTGCAGTGTTTGTCCCACACACCTTGACTCCCAAACATAAACAAAAACTTGTGGATAGCTGCTGTAGCTTGACTGAAATGCAAACCACAGACAATTCTTTTCTAGAAAAATATCATCATGAGTGACACATCTTAGTATTATTACTATGAACCTGCTACAAAATGACAAAGTGTAGAAATTCACATGAACTGACATTCAAGGCAGTGTGACACATGAGTTGAATAACATCTCAAAGGAGGACTTTTCTGACAGTTTCACATGGTTTTACGAACATTTCGTTTGTTGTATTTAGTGACGGAAAGGAGACTATGTAGAACACACTTAGCATTAAAATCACATTTCTCAATTTTATGAAAGTTTCCTGTATGACATTGGAGGCCTCCTTAGGAAAATGTATGATGGTAAGCAACATGGCACAGTGGAACTTCACTACTGCTATGGCAATGCTGGCACTCCCGGCCATTGTCATTTCTTGGGAGCTGGTCATCATATTGATACTATAAATGAAACATTATTGATAAGGTAGAGGGCTATTTGCATCTTATAACTGATCTCACTTATTGCATAACCATATAAAGGCACAACATTGGCAAAAAAGTAACATACCATTTTGGTAAAGTGATCTGTTACCCATCTACTTAACCAATGAATGATGGTCACAACAACTAAAAGTATATATTTTTTAATTAGTTAAGCAGTTTAAATTCACAAACTGTTTGAAAGTTTTGTTGTTTGTGTGTGTAAACTGGTATGGATGGACACCACACAACTTCAAGGTGGGAAAACCATTACAGCTTTACTACAGTTCACAGAACCTTCTGTCTTAGCATTATTCCATGTTGCAGAATCCCAAAATGGCTATCATTATAGAAATGAAGTTTAGTTAGCTGTCAGATTCATACAGAACTGTCATTCACAAATGTCATTCAGAATATGTGTAATCTTAGTGAATGTACGGGAAGTATATGAAGTGCTGCCTCATTGTAACAAAAGGAGAATTACAATTTTGTTGCAGATGAAGTGCTCACTATTATTTAGTAGGAAGTTGAAGATATTTAGAAATTTACAGATTTCAGCATGGGGCTGCAGCAATAAAGAAGTCTATTGTTTATTTCTTTCAAATAGTCTTTGTACGTTACTGACAGTACAGTTAGGCTTTTAGCCTTCTGCCGCCAAGCAGTGTGTCAGCAGTGTGCAAGTAGCAGCATTACTGCATTTACTAGGCAGTCTTGTATTTTAATAACTGTTTAAATTTTGTGTTGAATTGTTTGTACTCTCTGTAGATAGTTCAGACGTTCTTTGCACAACAGTATTTAGCACGGATAGGAACTGTGACTGCTGTGTTCGGATGCAGGCTGAGTTGGCACCCCTTCGCTCCCAGCTTCAGGCAGTGTTGGCTTCGGTCACACAGCTTGAGGCTGTTGCCAATGGGCATCACTGTGGGGGTCTGGATGGGGGTTTGTTGGGGACGGCCAGCTCGTCCCACGCATCCCTCGATCAGGCTACGACTGTGGCTGCCCGGGATACTGCCCACATTGTGGCTGATCCCTCACCTGTGGTAGAGTGTGAGGTTGTCTCGACGTGTGGCAGGGGGTGAAAGACATACCAGAGGGCTGAACGGAAGGCCTCTCCAATTTGTCTGACAAACCTGTTTCAGGCTTTGTCTCCGGCTGATACTGATCTTCGGCCGGACATGGCTGCTTGTCCTGCTCCAGAGGTTGCCCCTCAGTCTGCAAGATCTCGGCAGTCACAGAGGGTGGGCTTACTGGTAGTTGGGAGCTCCAACGTCAGGCATGTAATGGGGCCCCTTAGAGAGATGGCTGCAAGGGAGGGGAAGAAAACCAATGTGCACTCCGTGTGCATACCGAGGTGAGTCATTCAAGATGTGGAAAGGGTCCTTCCGGATGCCATGAAGAGTACAGGGTGCGCCCATCTGCAGGTGGTCGTTCACATCGGCACCAATGATGTGTGTCACTATGGATCAGAGGAAATCCTCTCTGGCTTCCAGTGGCTATCTGATTTGGTGAAGACTGCCAGTCTCGCTAGTGGGATGAAAGCAGAGCTCACCATCTGCAGCATCATCGACAGGACTGACTGCAGACCTTTGGTACAGAACCGAGTGGAGGGAGGGTCTAAACCAGAGGCTTAGACGGTTCTGCAACCGTGCAGGCTGCAGATTCCTCGACTTGCGCCATAGGTTGGTGGGGTTTCAGGTTCCGCTGGATAGGTCAGGAGTCCACTACACACAGCAGGCAGCTACACGGGCAGCAGGGGTTGTGCGGTGTGGACTGGGCTTACAGAAAGGGCAACAGCCTCAAAGGGAGCAGGGCAAAGTCAGGAAATGCGGGGACCAAGCAGAAATTGGTATTTTAATTGTAAACTGTCGAAGCTGCATTGGTAAAGTACTGGAACTTCAAGAGCTGATAGAAAGCACCGAAGCTGAAATCGTTATAGGTACGAAAAGCTCGCTGAAGCCAGAGATACATTCTGCCAAAATTTTTACAAAGGCACGGACGGTGTTTAGAGAGTATAGATTGCATGCAACCGGTGGTGGCATGTTTGTCACTGTTATAGTAGTTTATCCTGTAGTGAAATAGAAGTGGATAGCTCCTGTGAATTATTATGAGTGGAGGTTATACTCAACAATAATGATTAATAATTGGCTCCTTTTACCGACCTCCCGACTCAGCAGCATTAGTGGCAGAACAACTGAGAGAAAATCGGGAATACATTTCATTTCACATCAATTTCCTCAGCATGTTAAAGTCTTATGTGGAGATTTCAATTTACCAGATATAGACTGGGACACTCAGATGCTTAGGACAGGTGGTAGGGACAGAGTATCGAGTGACATTATATACCCGAACTTTTCGACTCTGTAGGCGCAGAACAGGGACTCAGTGATAATGAGGCCAGTGCAGCATCCCTGAATATGGAAGAAAATAGGAATATAAAAAAAGGGACGAATGTTTATTTGTTTAGCAAGAGTAATAGGAGGCAGACTTCAGACTACCCAACAAATCAACACTAAAATTTCTGTCCCGACACTGACAATGTTGAGTGTTTATGGAAAAAGTTCAAGGCAATCGTAAAATGCGTTTTAGACAGGTAAGTGCTGAGTAAAACTGTGAGGGATGGGAAAAACCCACCGTGGTTCAACAACAAAGTTAGGAAACTACTGTGAAAACAAAGAGAGCTTCTCTGCAAATTTAAATGCAGCCAAAACCTCAAACCTCTCAGACAAACAGAAGCTAAACGATGTCAAAGTTAGCATAAAGAGGGCTATGTGTAAGCATTCAGTGAATTTGAAAGTAAAATTCTATGTACCAACTTGACAGAAAATCCTAGGAAGTTCTGGTCTTACGTTAAATCAGTAAGTGGATCGAAACAGCATATCCAGACACTCTGCGATGATAATGGCATTGAAACAGAGGATAACAAGCGTAAAGCTGAAATACTAAACACCTTATTCCAAAGCTGTTTCACAGAGGAAGACCGCACTGCAGGTCCTTCTCTAAATCTTCATACGAACATAAAAATGGCTGACATCGAAATAAGTGTCCAAGGAATAGAAAAGCAACTGAAATCACTCCACAGAGGAAAGTCCATTGGACCTGATGGGATACCAATTCGATTCTACACAGAGTACATGAAAGAACTTGTCCCCCTTCTTACAGCCATGTACCACAAGTCTCTAGAGGAACGGAAGGTTCCAAATGATTGGAAAAGAGCACAGGTAGTTCCAGTTTTCAAGAAGGGTTGTCGAGCAGGCGTGCAAAACTATATGCCTATATCTCTGACATCGATCTGTTGTAGAATTTTAGAACATGTTTTTTGCTCATGTATCATGTCATTTCTGGAAACCCAGAATCTACTCTGTAGGAATCAACATGGATTCTGGAAACAGCGATCATGTGAGACCCAACTCGCTTTTTTTGTTCATGAGACACAGAAAATATTAGATACAAGCTCCCAGGTAGATGCCATTTTCCTTGACTTCCAGAAGGCATTCAATACAGTTCCGCACTGTAGCCTGATAAACAAAGTAAGAGCCTATTGAATATCAGACCAGCTGTGTGGCTGGATTGAAGAGTTTTTAGCAAACAGAACACAGCATGTTGGTCTCAATGGAGAGACGTCTACAGACGTTAAAGTTACCTCTGGCAGGCCACAGGGGAGTGTTATGGGACCATTGCTTTTCACAATATATATTAATGACCTAGTAGGTAGTGTCGGAAGTCCCATGCAGCTTTTTGCGGATGATTCTGTAGTATACAGAGAAGTTGCAGCATTAGAAAATTGCAGTGAAATGCAGGAAGATCTGCAGCAGATAGGCACTTGGTGCAGGGAGTGGCAACTGTCCCTTAACATAGACAGATGTAATGTATTGCAAAGACATAGAAAGAAGGATCCTTTATTGTATGCTTATATGATAGCAGAACAAACACTGGTAGCAGTTACTTCTGTAAAATATCTGGGAGAATGCATACAGAACGATTTGAAGTGGAAGGATCATATAAAATTAATTGTTGGTAAGGTGGGTGCCAGGTTGAGATTCACTGGGAGAGTCCTTAGAAAATGTAGTCCATCAACAAAGGAGGTGGCTTACAAAACACTCATTCGACCTATACTTGAGTATTGCTGATCAGTGTGGGATCCGTACCAGGTCGGGCTGACAGAGGAGATAGAGAAGATGCAAAGAAGAGCGGCGCGTTTCATCACAGGATTATTTGGTAAGCATGATAGCATTAAGGAGATGTTTAGAAAACTCAAGTGGCAGACTCTGCAAGAGAGTGCTCTACGTTGCGGTGTAGCTTGCTGTCCTGGTTTCGAGAGGGTGTGTTTCTGGATGAGGTATCGAATATATTGCTTCCCCCTACTTATACCTCCCGAGGAGATCACAAATGTAAAATTAGAGAGATTCGAGCGTGCATGGAGGCTTTCCGGCAATCGTTCTTCCCGCGAACCATACACGGCTGCAACAGGAAAGGGAGGTAATGACAGTGGCACGTAAAGTGCCCTCCGCCACACACTGTTGGGTGGCTTGTGGAGTATAAATGTTGATGTAGATGTGAACTACACAGTTTACATGCAGCAGTAACAGCACTCATAATCTGAGCACAAGCATTTGTCACAAAAAACCGAATCAGTGCTCAGTTACAAACTTATGGTTAATACATGTTGTAGTATCTTCCAGCATGAATTATTTGAATTATATAAGTAATACTGTAGTTACTAGAACAAAGTATTTGTTTCTGTGTCACTGAATTACTTTAGTTGGCATGGGTAGGCTGCATGAGATTTTTTATGGAAAAAGTGTGGAATGTCTTCTGTTTCAAAATTTATTAAAGATGATTTCATTGCTATATATTTTAATAGGTGCAGGCTCTGCTACAAATTTCAAGAAGTGATGGATCCTGTGCAAGGAAAGGTAAATTTCCATGGTCAATATATGAGAGTTAAAGCTGGCTGACTCCATTAGCTTAATGATTGACAGTCCTATGTGACTGCTCCAATATTACTATCAGGTATTTCTATGACATATGAGACACACATTATGACTCATTAATAGTGAAGTGAAAAGTAAAACATTTTTCAGCTTCACAAAACATGCAAATGTCAACCTTTGTAAGTGGTAAATATCAACATTTGTAGCAGGCTGACACCTGTTGTTATTCGATTGAAAAATATTGCATTTTCATTGCATAACTCATCCTTACTGTCTGTGGAAAGTCAGATGTTGTAATAATGCAGTAAATGGTAAATGACGGTAAACAGCAGAGAATACTGAAGAAATAATAGAAAGATGACTTGCACAACAAAATCTTTACAACATGGTGGTGACTCTGTGGTGATGCCCTTCAACACTATCCCCCCACCCTCCCAAAACAAAAGATTCATTGTTGCTGTTATGTGATGCTGTGAGTGAAATCTCATAGTTTCTCTACCCAAATTATCAATTTTACGTCTTCACTGTATTCTCAGTTATTATTCAATTTTTTCCTTTCTACTTCCACTTTTACATTTTATCTTCCATTTTTTTGTCTTCTTTCTTTCACTGCGGCAGTTCTCATCTAGCATAAAACTATTTTATTGTCTGACTAAAGGGTTTTTATTGCTCTCTTGCCATCTAACTTCCCCTCTTTGTTTTCTTTGTCCCTTACCTGATAGTATTTTTAATGGCAGAACATTTTTTTCCTAATTGCCACAGCAGCAAATAATGACCTCTGGCTCTATAAGTTGAAACGCTATATGTCGTAGTCAGTTATTTACATTATCTAAATGAATGTAATTTATGTAATACTGGCATGACCTTTAAGCAATTATACCTTTACCAAATATAACATTTTTAACTTCTAATGGACTGCCACTGTTTCTGACATCTCAGAATACTCTCAAGGCATTGTGAATTTATAATCCATTTTCTGCAAGACAACAATGTGATATTCCTTTAGTCTCAATGTCCAAATATTTGCAATGAACCATAATGACAATAGCTTAAAAATGGTAGCAAATATTTGTTCAAACAGGAATATATAATAATAATGATAATAATAATTTTATTGTCATTCAGTCATCACACCAATAGACAATGTCACATACAATATAATACAATTGGTAATTTAAAACAAACAACGGGCTTGTTATTAGTGTCCCAATATTATATTACAGTTGAAACATTCATTCATTCATGTCATAGAAGAGTGGATAACTAACCAGTCATACAGTATTTGTTTCAATGTTTATTCACATAATTCTTGTACAGATTGTGGAATCGTATTAGATAATTGTTGCCCCCTGAGTTCATAGCTGTTCTGTGATTTGACAGTCTGTCATCTAGAGTATAAATGCAATTGTTCCCTCTTGTATTGTAACACTGCACATTTTCTCTATGTTTTGCTTCCAGTAATGGAAATACATGGCAGAATTTAAATAATTTAGGAGTAAAGATAACAAGCCATTGAATAGTAGAGCTGCTGAGTTGTCGACCACCACATAAAAAATACTGGAATATTGCTAGCTTTCAGACGAATACTTTTTTGAGCTAGAGTACACATACATATGTCCCCTCCCCCCCTCCAATTTCCCCACACACCCATGCACACAAACACACTTGTATGGCTACACTGTCCTAGTACTCTAGCTCAAGATAGTACTCAAGCGAAAGTTATAAAATATTTCAGTCTTTTTTACATGCCTGTTGATGACTTAAAGCCTCTATTATTCAATGAGCTGTCAACTTTACTGCTAAATTATGTAAATACTCTAATGGAAACTCCTTGGTGGAACATAAACAATTTTAGTAAACTGAGAATAGTTGAGGTGCTCAATCATCAGACATACACAATGTGTTCAAAAGTATCCGGACACCCCCAAAAACATGCTTTTTTATATTAGGTGCATTGTGCTGCTACCTACTGCCAGGTACACCATACCAGCTACCTCAGTAGTCATTAGACATTGTGAGAGAGCACAATGGGGTGCTCTCTGGAACTCATAGACTTTGCATGGGGTCAAGTGATTTGGTGTCACTTGAGTCATACGTCTGTATGCGAGATTTCCACACTCCTAAACAACCCAAGGTCCACTGTTTCTGATGTGATGGTGAAGTGTAAATATGAAGGGACATGTACAGCACAGAGACTGCCGACAGTTGAAGGGGGTCTTAATGTGTAATAGGCAGACATCTACCCAGACCATCACACAGGAATTCCAAACTGCATCAGGATCCACTGCAAGTATTATGACAGTTAGGTGGGAGGTGGGTATGGCAAATGCCCGGTGAATGTCATCTGCCAGTGTGGTAGTGCCAACAGTAAAATTCGGAGGTGGTGGTGTTATGGTGTGGTCGTGTTTTTCATGAAGGGAGCTTGCACCCCTTGTTGTTTTACATAGTACTATCACACCACAGACCTACACTGATGTTTTAAGCACTTTCTTGTTTCCCACAGTTGAAGAGCAATTCGGTGATGGTGACTGCATCTTTCAACATGATTGAGCACCTGTTCATAATACACAACTTGTGGCAGAATGGTTAACTGACGATAACATCCCTGTAATGGACTGGCATGCACAGAGTCCTGACCTGAATTCAATAGAACATCCTTGAGATGTTTTGGAACGCCGACTTCATGCCAGGCCCCACCGACTGTTATCGATACCTCTCCTCAGAGCAACACTCCATGAAGAATGGGCTGCCATTCCCCAAGAAACCTTCCAGCACCTGATTGAATGTATGCCTGCAAGAGTGGAAGCTGTGATTGAGGCTATGGTTGGGCCAACACCATACTGAATTCCACGATTACCAATGAAGGGCACCATGAACTTGTAAATCATTTTCAGCCAGGTGTCCAGATACTTTTGATCACATAATGTATAAAGAGGACTGAGAATACTGACAGCTTTCAGAGAAGTCCTTCTTCAGCACTACAGAGTACAAATTGCAATGTAACTGCCACAGTCAAGTGGTATTGTAGAACAACCCTAACAATGTCAACCAATAATATGCATTTAGAATGAGATTTTCACTCTGCAGCGGAGTGTGCGCTGATATGAAACTTCCTGGCAGATTAAAACTGTGTGCCCGACCGAGACTCGAACTCGGGACCGAGTTCGAGTCTCGGTCGGGCACACAGTTTTAATCTGCCAGGAAGTTTCATATCAGCGCACACTCCGCTGCAGAGTGAAAATCTCATTCTGGAAACATCCCCCAGGCTGTGGCTAAGCCATGTCTCCGCTATATCCTTTCTTTCAGGAGTGCTAGTTCTGCATGGTTCGCAGGAGAACTTCTGTAAAGTTTGGAAGGTAGGAGACGAGATACTGGCAGAAGTAAGGCTGTGGGTACCGGGCGTGAGTCGTGCTTCGGTAGCTCAGTTGGTAGAGCACTTGCCCGCGAAAGGCAAAGGTCCCGAGTTCGAGTCTCGGTCGGGCACACAGTTTTAATCTGCCAGGAAGTTTAATAATATGCATTTATTGGTCACTGTATTGATCACATAATTTAAATCTTATAATTTTCATAAAAAAATGACATTTTTATGAAAAACTATAGTTACTGTAAAAATAAATATGACAATAAAAGTTAGAACTTAAATGGGGAAACATTAATGCTCATAGCAAGTGAAGAAATTGTTAAATTAGAAGTAATGAAAGATGAACTCTGAAAGGATTGTAATTTTGTAAGTACAAAGAAATATTAATGAAATATCAAGTTTATAGTTATGTTGGTTAAAAATGTCGCACAAAGAAACTGTTTGTGTATCATCAGTCCAATTATAACTAAAATCTCAACAAAGAATGAAAATATGTAGACTCAATGTTAGTCTTTCACTCAGTACAGTGCTATATGTGTTACAAGTAATTTGTAACATAAAATGTTTAGACTAATGTGTGACTTGTATACTCTTTGCCTGGTGCAATAGCACAAGAGTGTACTTAGATTGTATCATTTTACTTTTGTTTTATGGACTTGGGACCAACTGAACACTCACAGGAATGAGGTAAGTACTTGAGTCATTGTTTCTACCATTACTACTTCCATTGACAAAATGTGGTCGAATTATTAGCTTACTTGCTACAAAAAACCCTGTATTTACTAAAGTAATTAACTGTTAGCTGTACAGGTAAGCTTCTGTGTGTGTGTGTGTCTATATATATATATATATATATATATATATATATATATATATATATATATATATATATATATATATATATATATATATATATATATAAAAAAAAAGAAAGATGATGAAACTTACCAAACAAAAGCGCTGGCAGGTCGATAGACACACAAACAAACACAAACATACACACAAAATTCTAGCTTTCGCAACCTATGGTTGCCTCGTCAGGAAAGAGGGAAGGAGAAGGAAAGACAAAAGGATATGGGTTTTAAGGGAGAGGGTAAGGAGTCATTCCAATCCCGGGAGCGGAAAGACTTACCTTAGGGGGAAAAAAGGACAGGTATACACTCGCACACACACACATATCCATCCACACATACACAGACACAAGCAGACATTTGTAAAGGCAAAGAGTTTGGGCAGAGATGTCAGTCGGGGCGGATGTACAGAGGCAAAGATGAAGTTGAAAGACAGGTGAGGTATGAGCGGCGGCAAATTGAAATTAGAAATTAGCGGAGATTGAGGCCTGGTGGATAGCGAGAAGAAAGGATATGCTGAAGGGCAAGTTCCCATCTCCGGAGTTCTGACAGGTTGGTGTTAGTGGGAAGTATCCAGATAACCCGGACGGTGTAACACTGTGCCAAGATGTGCTGGCCGTGCACCAAGGCATGTTTAGCCACAGGGTGATCCTCATTACCAACAAACACTGTCTGCCTGTGTCCATTCATGCGAATGGACAGTTTGTTGCTGGTCATTCCCACATAGAACGCTTCACAGTGTAGGCAGGTCAGTTGGTAAATCACGTGGGTGCTTAGCATTATCATTTCCTCTTTCTTAATGAATATATATATATATATATATATATATATATATTTGTGTGTGTGTGTGTGTGTATGTGTGTGTGTGTGTGTGTGTGTGTGTGTGTGTGTTTTTGTGTGTGTGATTATATAACTTTGAAGAAGGAATTGTCCCTAAGCCAGCAATTTTTTCAGGTCTTGATATCTTTCCTATTAAAGAGCCAGTGAGTTAAAAATTAGTCTATAAATTACATATATCAAGTGTGTATTCATAAATGCTCACTTTTCTCCACAAACACCCACACCTACCCACATGTAGTTGTCAATCAGGTTGTTTTCTTATTAGAAGAACAATAATTCCTAAAATATTTAGAGTGTCAGAGTGTGTCAATAAGTAACAGAGGTAAGCTGTGAGACAGATATGCCAAAAAGATGGAAAACGAGAAAGACAGAAACTTCTAGAATATTCTACAAACACTCTAAAACTTAACTGCTGATACTATGTTCTATAAATTCTGAACTTTGAAGAAATATAAGGCAAAGTTCTGCATATATGAAAGAGTATTATTTCAGTGACAAACAAAAATGAATTGTTTGTCATTAAGATGCCAAAACAGAAGACAGTGTTTACACAATCTCATGCAAAATCAAATAGGGATATGGCAGAATGGAGAAATGAAACAGAAAATTAATTACAAAGATAATTTACTATAACCAAAGGAACAGAGAACTGAATAAGACAACATTTGTTGACAATTTTTCTGATATTTTGCCAGTATGGGTGGTTAGCATTATCATTTCCTCTTTCTTAATGAAGCTATTGTCATTTTTCAGGCTCAACAAGGCAGAGGAAAGCCTAAAGCTAAACAGATCTTGTATTACTGTGCTGCAGTGACAACCATTGCAGGTAGCATGGACAGAACCACAGCAGCAGTCACCAGAGAAAAGCCCTCAGTCATTGACTCAGAAAGGACACATAATCTCCAGTGGTGAGCTCACATCCAGTACACCATCAGCAGCAGAGTGTCAAGGTTTGACAGTATCATCCACTTGTGCTGTTAAATGTCAAAAAAATCATCACACAAACATTGGGCAATGAACATGAGACAGAAACAAACAGGCAACATGTCAACATGTGGCCATAAAATCCCCAATAATTTTGAATAAGAGACATTTGAAGTGCAAAAAACACTGAAGATCTTAGAGAAGAGGCCAGAATTATAGTAAATGCAATCTGAAACAGGGAACAAGACAAACAACATCAAGAAACAGAGGAAGATTGAACAGCCTTCACAAAAATCAACAAGTTGAAGCCTGCAAGAACTGCAGTTTGGAACATTTGGTCTTTCACTGTGATAGCAAGAACGAAATAAAGCCTCTGACCTAAACTGAATATATTACATGTATGGTATCTCTTTTTCAGACATGTCAAACAGGACAATTGAAGTTGAGCTCTACACTGGAGATTGTGTGTCACTGCCAAGCCAGTGTTGAGAGCTTTTCTCTGATCATTACCACAGTGGTTCAGCGCTTGCTACCTGCAATGGTTGTCACTGCAGCAAAGTAATCCAGCATCTGTTAAGCTTTAGGCCTTCCTCTTTCTTGCTGAAGCTGAAATACGAAATAGCTTCAATACGAAAGAGAAAATGACGGTTTTTGGTGAAGATTAAGACTGATTATAATTAAAATGAAATATTATTGTAAGACATGAAAATTATTTACATTTTTTGTATATATGTTTGGTACCTGTTCTTTCGGACACCACACAGTCATGATTACACAGCCATATATACATGTGATGAAAGAGAAATACCAATGTCAGTCATGTAAGAGCACTGAAGTAATTCAATGGTGGCAAGTTAAAATTCATGCCGAACCGGAACTTGAACTCAGATTTCCCACTTTTACTCAAGCAGTCACTTTAACCCTTTTGGCTACCTGAGCACACTTCATGACTGACACAAAGTTGCAACTTCTTGCACACTATTTTGATGGACAGGAGGGCACTATGGAAAGTAACAGGGAACAATCATGACAAAAATGGAAGATGATACATATCTAGATGACAACGGGGTGGCAGGGGATGTACTGGATCAGTCTGGTTCAGATCAAGTAGCAAGCAATATAAATTGTACTGTATCCTCCATCAAACTAGGATTTTCAGACCACAATGCATTAATTTTGCAGGTCTGGTTGCAAAATAACAGTCACAAACATAATAAAATCACTGTACAGAGGAGAAACTTCAATAAAACCCACATGCATACTTTCCTCTTTGATATACAAAATGAAAACTGGCAAAATGTATATGAGGCTCAAACAGCAGACAGCAAATATGAAGCATTCTTGGATATTTTCTGTTATTATTTTAATTGCCACTTTCCCTTAGAAACAAAATGTATCAACAAAGATAGAAAACTCTCCAGCTGGATCACGCCAGGAATCATTAGATCATCGCAAATAAAAAGAGAACTTTTTTACATCAGCAAATCTAAACTAGGCAATAGTGAAGCATTTAAGTCATACTTTACTCTATATAAAAAGATATTAAGGAACGTAGTAAACGCAGCCAAAAAGCTACAGAATGATAACTACCTCAAATTGTCATCAAAAAAGAGCAAAAGCATGTGGCAACTTATTAATATGAATACTAATAGAGGAAAACAACTAAAAAGTGATATTACCTTAAAAATAAATGGAAAATTAGTCTCCAGTGGGAAAGAAACAGCAGAGGAATTCAATAACTACTTTACAGAAACAGTTGAAAACCTGGCTAACCATCTTAAAAATACCTGTCCCTTACAACTAGAACAAAACTTATGCTCTGAGACACTATTTTTAAGGCCTACATCTGAAATTGAAATAGAAAAGACACTTCACACCAAAATTTTAAAAAAATCATCTGCTGGACAAGATCAAATTCCATGCTTCCTCCTTCATAATTGCAGTAACTTTATCAGTAAACCCCTAGCCCACATAATAAACTTCTCATTCCTGAATGGTACATTTCCTGGTATGCTCAAAATTGCAAAAATTATACCTGTCCACAAAAAAGGAAGCAAAGAGGATCCCAGTAATTATCGACCCATTGCACTGCTTTCAACTTTTAATAAAGTATTTGAATATATAATGGCCACCAGAATCATGTACTTTCTAGACAAAGAAAATATCCTGTCACTTGCTCAGTTTGGCTTCCAAAGTAAGAAAGCTACAACTGATGCAATACAAGAATTTCTAGATTATGCACTGGAGCTTGTGAACAAAAAACTCCCAGCCATAGGTATCTTCCTAGATCTAACAAAGGCCTTCGACATGGTTAATCGTAGTATACTTTTGCAAAAGATGCATTCCTATGTAATAAGAGGAAATGCCTATGACTGGTTTAAAAGCTATTTGGAAGATCGACACCGAGCGAGGTGGCGCAGTGGTTAGACACTGGACTCGCATTCGGGAGGACGATGGTTCAATCCCGCGTCCGGCCATCCTGATTTAGGTTTTCCGTGATTTCCCTAAATCGCTCCAGGCAAATGCCGGGATGGTTCCTTTCAAAGGGCATGGCCGACTTCCTTCCCCGTCCTTCCGTAATCCGATGAGACTGATGACCTCGCTGTCTGGTCTCCTAAAAAAAAAAAAAAAAAAAGATCGACAGCAGTATGTCGAATTAAATGAAACTAAGCTCTTAGGTACAGCTAGCACTGTACATTCCTCCACACATACCATAAAGCGAGGCATTCCCCAAGGCTCTGTCCTGGGCCCCTTGCTGTTCTTACTTTACATAAATGACCTTCCTCACAGCCTACCAGACACAAAAACCCTTTGGTTTGCTGATGACACCTCTGTACTCATATCTGCGCCCGAACAAATTCTCCAATCTAATATAGATAGAACCACAGATCAAATAAGTCGATGGCTTCAAAATAACAGGCTGCTTCTTAATGCAAAAAAGACAATTGCAATAACCTTCCACACTGCCCAAAACAGAAATCCATTACTACCAACTATATCACTGGAAAAAAATAATGTTAAACTTGAAAATGAAATAAAATTTTTGGGGGTCACTATTACTGATACGCTCACATGGAAAAGGCACATTGACGTTACCAGCACAAAACTTAGTAAAGTATGCTTCATGATCAGATCAATAAGGAATGTCACTAACACAAGTACCCTAACCACAATGTACCATGCACTTTTTCACTCTGTACTTAACTACGGAATCATCTTCTGGGGCCAAAATTCTGAATCGATTAAGATATTCACACTGCAAAAAAGATAGTCAGAACAATTATGTTCAAAAACAAAGAGACACTTGTAAACCATTATTTAAGAAACTAAATATTTTGCCCCTCCCATACCAATCCATACTAGAATTATTATTCTTTACCAAAAAAAGTATCAATAAAATCAGAAAAAATATGGATTACCACGATTATGACACAAGATCAAAAACCTCTTTATTAATACTTCCACACTCAACAAAACTGTACTGTGATGGTGTCAAAGGCATGGGAATAAAATTATATAACCATCTTCCAACTTTTATACAAGAAATCCAAGAAATAAATAAATTCAAACAGACAGTGAAATCTCTTTTAATAAAAGTCTGCTTTTATACCATCCAGGAATATTTAGAATCAAAATTGTTGTAGTGCATGATAATGTATCAAAGCTGAATGTTATTAAGTCAATTTTGTCACATCATGTAACAATTCTCTGTAAAGCTGTAACTTTAAGTAACATAATTTGTAGGTTATGTAAAATAATCATTCTTCTGTGTTCTTTTTTACTGTTTTAGACTCCTGCAAACTGTATATTTGTATTGACTTATCCCATATCGGTTGTACAAGCCATTGTACTGATTTGATCTATGGGACAAATAAATAATAAATAAATAAAGTGAAAACTCCAGATATAGCAGGAGTGTAGAAAGTATTTAAAATTTAGAAGAGTACAATGGAATCAAGATTAGTGCAAAACACTAGTGGATAATTAGAGTTAAATACTCAAATAAGAGAACAATTTTTACCATTCAAAACAGAGAAAAATACTGAAACAGGTGAACTGTTAGTGGCGAAACTTTAAGAAAGTAATGGTGGAAAATAATGAAATTGAAAGTCAACTTGAAATAATGAAAAAAATTCAGATTTGAAACTGTGTATCGAAACTGGATTCGGTAACACAACAGTTATGTACAGTAATAGTAATGACAGTTAAAATAGTTTTCTTGTTGAAGGAGAAAATCCAATTGAAGAAGCCAGTAATTTTGTTGTTGAACAAGATGAAGTTTTAAATGGTAGTATAATACCAGAAATGAACACTACCTACTTGAACAAAATTGCACAAACTATGAACTTTTGGTGACAACCAACCACAAAGAGAACTCTGAAACTGATATCCTGGCATGTCTTTTGTGTAGTTTTGCTTTTTCCTGAGTCGCTTTTCTTCTTCCATGTTCTTAAGATGTGTATGCAACACTCATCTGCTGGGTAAAGTGATTAGATAATAATAAGCTCGTCTGCTGTAGTACATGAATTTCACATGTGTGACCCTGATGTTCATGAAGATGCTGATTCTATGCAACCAGTTTTCCCATGAATATAATGTATTTTTGAACTGTGTTATGAGGTGAAAATTCAGTGTAGTTTTGATGTTTAGCCTTTCATCACATCCCACAATATTCTTCAAAATGGCTTACCTACTCAGCATGTACAATGCCCATGGATAATGTGTTTTTTCATTGACTGTTTTGATGTTTGTGTCTCCCCACTTTGTTAGTGCATGATAAACAATGACACTCTTCATAACCATTATTGCTACAGGACCTGACATTCTATGCATTGTGCCCCAGCGATTCAGTACATGTTGCCACCAGTGTTCACTAGACTGCATAACACAGTTACGATCCCAGACATCGTTCACCAAACAGTTGGCATTTATAAAGTTTATTTACTGCACAGTGTTGTTTACTATGCCATTTCCAACACCATACGTAGTGCTACCAGAAAATGTTCCATCTGGGTTGTTAAGCCTAGTTTACACGACAACGCTAGGTTGCAGGCAACAGTGCTACCAACCACTGCACAACTCGTTGCTGAAACTAAACACTTTCAGCATGTTCCAACTTTGACAACACTAGTTGCATGAGCTTTCGAGGTTATATGTGTTCATAGAGTGTAGACAAACTGAAATATGAAGTGGGGAATGGAGAATAATGTTTGCTTTTTGGATATCTATGCTTTGCATAGGTGTTTGTGGGATTTTAGTGATGCTGATTACAAAAATAAACAAAGTATTTCTGCCGCTGAGGCCGTCATGTGTGATCACAACATAGATGGTTTGACAATATCTGAGCTGCAGGGTAAAATTTATTGAGTTAGGAGCAGATACACAACTGAATTAACAAAAATACAAGCAAGTGTAATTATTGCTGTGGCAAAGCTCTCGTCTACAAGACTGAAATCCCATCGCTCGATTTCCCAACACTTTGTTAAGCAATATTGTTGACAGGAAGGAAGGCTATACAAATTCAGGAAGCTGCATTCTTTATTCAGTATTCATCTATTTAAAACATCGCTGCAGTGTTCCCCATTCATGTATGTTAGAATTTCGAAATATTGCCATTGTTCAGATCTATCTTCAAGAGAGTAGTTTGCAAATCATTCTCTTCTTAATGCAGCCTGCTTCAAATAATTCTTGCTTTTAATGTTAATAATCATTACTGCTTAAGTTAATAATTGTTGGTGTTAATGAAAAAGCGTCATCACCAACTTAAACCGCAACATTCCATGAGTGGGGCCCTGTGTTCTTCACACTCATTCCCTACACACTTGCCATTCACGTGAACCACAACCACAGTCATGCCAGGCGAAATGGGCTACTGTTCTGCATTCCACTCAATCTCCATATGGGCCTCCAGTGACACATCAATCTCGCAAGGACACCAACAGTGCACTCTGCAACCAGGGCCATCGCAGCCGCATCGGCCTGGCATTCGGCAGAGGTGTTCACATCAACCACAGCCATGTCTGTGCTTGTTGTAATGGGTGAGGATGCTTCCATGTCCCACCCCCCTCCCCCTCCAAGAGGGCCTCGGGAGACACTCCTTACAATGCATTCTCATTGCCCTCACACTCGGCAATACCAATTGCTGCTGCCACACTGCTCAACTGTATCACCATATCCACTACATGCAGTCCCTTACATGTGCACGCCACCACCAAAACCTGTCATCTTGCAACTGCCACTGTTTCATCCAGATAACCCTCATCAAATGTGGTTTACCATTGTGGAGTAAATTTTTGCCAAAAACAACTTCATGCAAGATAGCAACAAATATCTAAACCTGGTCAAACATTCAAATGACTAATGTGTAATTTTCAGTAACATTATTGCTGCACCATCAACCCATGACAAGTTCAGTGCTGTGAAGCTGACAATCACGCAATGAATTTCACTGCCCTCCACTGTACCACTTCCACAAGTTCATTATAGCAAATTGTAAGATGACCACACCCCACAACCAAGCTACACATGAGCCCATCCAGATCTGCACATATGCTTCTGACAGTGATGTCACAGCTGCTGCCCAGCAACCAGACCTTTGTGCGGTCAACATACACCTGCACATGTCCCATCCACACAGTCAAAGAGAAAGAGAAAGAGAGAGAGAGAGAGAGAGAGAGAGAGAGAGAGAGAGAATGAGAGAGAATCTCGGCATAATCACAACTTTCACTTGTGGACAGTCGGTAACTGTGAATTTAAAAAAGGAGAAAGCCTGGGATTAATGGAACATAAGAGTGATTTATTGTGTTACACCTTCATTTCAATGCTTTTTGTTTCTTTTTTGTCATAATTTATGATAAAAGTGCAATAAAACATGCACTGTTTATCATTTCATGACTGTGTTACAGATAAATTAGCTACTGTGCAGCTTTTACTTGCTATGCAGGAACCAGCATATTTCAATCATGATATAGCACTGTATCTCTTACTGAAATGCACAGCGAGTAATCCACAAGGTAACAATATTGTAAATGTGATTTATGATAACTCTGTCTGTCTGTCTGTCACCTTTTTGCAGCTGAACCACTGAATCAAAATTGATGAAGTTTGCTGTGGAGACAGCTTGAACCCTGAGGAAGAACATAGGCTACTTGAAAAATTAAATTAGTAAGCAGAGGTGATAACAGTTGACAATATTGAACTGAAACAGCAAAACGTTTGTTGGCAATGCACTTTTTTACAATATGTTGCACAGTTAGTAAGAGCTATATCGTATTGGAAAGTACAAAATGCAGATCTTGAAAAGATCTACATAAAATTCCACAAAAGCATATGCTTATTTTTTACGGTTCACCTATAATCACCATTTTTGTCTTTTGATTACACCTGGCAGAGTGAATCCAAAAGACATCACAAAAATGGCAAATGTGGGTGATCCACAAAGAAAGGTACATGTTTTAGCAGAGATTTTTGTAGATATTTCTGATCTATATTTTAGTATGACATCAAATTATGTACCACATACTGATTAGGCAGGGTGTTACCACTGGCAAACATTTCACTTTATATAGCAGATTGCCTTTAAATGGCTGAATAGACTTTCGTCAAACACATGTAATGACATTTCTGATTCAAGTAGCCATCAAATAAATATAAAAAACTGCATTGAAATCATTGCATTTATATCAGAGCTGTGATGACATAGACATACAAAGACTGAGCAAGGTGGCACAGTAGTTAGCACACTGGACTCGCATTCGGGAGGGCGACGGTTGAAATCTGCGTCCAGCCATCCAGATTTATGTTTTCTGTGATTTCCCTAAATCACCTCAGGTAAATGCTGGGATGGTTCCTTTGAAAAGGCATGGCTGACCTCCTTCCCCATCCTTCCCTAATTCGATGGAACTGATGACCTCGCTGTTTGGTCCCTTCCTCCAAATCAACAAGCCAATATACAAAGACATATAACTTACATCACCTGACTTCATGTGATGGGGCAGCAAAGAGAATGGTGCACATCATGAGTTGTGCTTCTCTGATACTTACTGACTATAAAAATACTACTGATGTATGACTGAAGGTGCAGGTAAAAGCCAATTGAAAAAAGACACTATTTTTAATCACTGGAGAACTTTTGGAAATGGTTACAGACGGCACTCAGTTTATGAAGCAGCATACAGCTATGCTTTGAACAGACAAACAGACCCCACTTTCAGACAAAGTCTGCAGAAGAGTATTACTGTCTATCATTGTTCATACCTTTTCTTGATCATTTGTTAAATGAAATGTCATTAAGACTTCTTGCAACTCAGTTACAAGAATTGGACACTTACAAAAATTAGAATTGCAAAACTTAAGTGATGTGTTCAAAAAGTAAGGTGACTTTATATGAAAACTTTTATGAAAACAATATTTATTTATTCATCAGTATTCATGTTGTCCCCTTCAAAGTAATCCCCCTCAAATGCAATACACTTGTTCCAATGCTTCTTCCAATCCTCAAAGCACTTGTCATAAGCAGTTTTTTGTACAGCCTTGAGAACTTTCAGCGATGCATTTTTTATTTCATCAATCACTGGAAATCTTTGCCCTTCCATAGGTCTCTTCAGTTTTCGGAACAGCAAAATGTCGCAAGGAGCTGATGCATGATTTTTGTGTTGTTTTTGGCCAAAAAATCTCTCACAAGCAATGATGATCGAGCAGGTGCACTGATGTGATGTAAAAGCCATGAATTGTTTTTCCACAATTCCAGAGTTTTTTGTGCGTTGCTTCTTGCAAATGGTAGATAACATCAAGGTAATACTACTTACTGACCATATGACCATGCACTACACCACAGTAATTGGAAAAAAAGTGAGCTAAACTTTGACATTTGATCGAACTTGGAGTGCTTTTTTCAGTCTTGGCTCTATGGGATGCTTCCATTGGGAAGATTGAGCTTTGGTTTCGATGTCATAACTGTAAATGTTTTGTCACCAGTTATGACCCTTTTGAGAAAATCAGGATCATCAACGACATAATACAAGAGCTCCTGAGCAATGCTCATGCAATGGTTCTTCTGGTCGAAATTGAGATGTTTTGGAACAAACTTCGCTGACATGCATCTCATGCCCAAAATACCCAAAAAATTGCATGACATGAGACGACCGATATGCCAAGACCCTCAGCAACTTCTCTTATGGTAATTAGACAATTTTCCAAACCAATTTTCTTCACAGCTTTCATGTTAGCATCTGTTGTTGATGTGCTGGAGTGTCCAGAGCGAGGTTTATCATTGGCATCTTCTTGGCCATCTTGGAAGGGCTTGTACCACTTGTAAACATTTTTTTTACTTAGAGCTGACTCACTGTATGCCACTGTCAACATTCAAATATTTTAGAGCACTTGATTCCATTTTTCACAAAAATAACTTGATGCAAATTCTTTGTTTCATTTTTCATAATAATCGAAAGTTGCCAACCACATTAAAACTTGTCTAACCTTTCTATCTGTCAAAAACAAACAAAGTATGCTACACACTTGGAACTGTAAATGGATGTTTCAGATGTGTACCAATGTAACAAAAAAAATCGATAATTGAATGTACATTGCCAATCTATTTCTAGAACAGCCCTTATAGAGCATGGTTTACAAAGAGCTGAACCATACAAAGATGATGTGACATCGTTTTGAAGCTTTGAAGAGAGAGAGCTACAAATTTGGCAACAAATTCACAAAAATATGAAAAGGTCTCAATTAGAGGCCTATAATGGCTCTGCCAAATATTGGAGTCTTGAGCCAGTTGTTGTGCACATTTCCTATGACAGCCAGAACTGTGGAGAGATATGAAGACATATCACCATCTGAAGACAGATCAATGGAACAGGATGACAAAGGTTGTTTAAATGGACTGGCACAGATGCATAGCCATCAAGATATTCCATCAACCATGAATGCTGAGGAAGTGTTGGACAGCTTCTGCAGGAAACACAAGAGGAAACTTTCATTGCATCATGTTTAATAATAATTGTGATAAAATTATGACTGTAATAAAATTAAATTTCTAATATGTGTATCATATATGATAATGACTGTAATAAAATTAATTTTGTGTGCATGTGTCAGAAAAACATTCTGTACCTGCCCTGGCAAACATATTTGTTTTCCAGAAACCTTTACATTCACAACAGTACAGAATGAGTATGTCTTTGGTGATTAAATGTTTCTCAGGGTCACAAAATGTCATACATATGCTATGCATGATATTCTATGAGGGGAGTAATTGCAGTAATCTGAAGATTGATGGTCTCTGATCTAAATTGTATCTATTAATGCCAGGTTTCTCTACAACTGTTTTCAATATCAATAACTCTGGAAAGCTAATCATGCAAGTATATTTTCAAAACAAAGATGGATAAAATTTAATAGCAATTTGATAGATGATAATCATTTTCTTCTATTATTACTGATAAGGTTATGATCACCATTTACTACAGACACATTACTAGCAAACAGTTACGGTTGACAAATTTTTATTTTCTGTTCCTTCAGAGAACTTACTGTTGTCTGGTATTATTGAGTGTGTGCCTGTTCCTGTCACTAAGACAGCATCGTCATCGATTGATATCGAGACATTGTTAGGTACTGGTGCTACGGACACTTCACCAATTCCTGATAGTACATAAATTTTACCAGCTTTATTTAGTTACTACTAAGAATAAATTATCTCCAAGTATTTCTATTGTTGCTAAAAATTTACTGTCCAAAGTAACTACTGGCAAATTACTACATTCTTATATTACTAAGAAGTTGCTATGGAAGATTTACTGCATGCTGACATTAAGTACTAATATCTTATGTCACTGCTATAGGCACTGAGTTTAAAAAGCCATTACATAGCTTCAAGGATAAGTGATCTACCATATGTCATCCACATAGTACTACTTACTTCACCTCTGATTATATCACACATGAACTGAGTATACAGTTGAAGATTTATATTTAGGATACAAGAAGCATGTGCTCCAAGGATTACTATTTAAAATTATGTTTAGTACTGTAAAGAGAACGCTGACAAGATTTAGTGGATGTCAAAAAGTGAAAGTGTTTACTAAAGGTGCCTGTAATATATTGTATTTAATGATACCAAAGACAGTTTGGGATATTTTGGTTGTGGACCATGGTAGTTCACCACCTTGGGGGAAGGTAGAATGGCAGAAACTCCTACTGGCCTTGTGCATTTGTGTAGTATACACACACATATAGTGACACAGATTAATACAGGATGTGACACACTGATATTGACAGCATCCATTAATGACACATAAAATAAACAAACTTACAAATGTACTACAGGTTATAGAACATGACAACCATTATGAAAAGTTTTACAATGTGAGCAACGTAACATCTCAAAACTTAGGATACTGACATATTCACAGGATCTTCAAAATGTGATTTGTCATCTGTGGGAGGAGGGATGGGGGCAAAATTTGGTACTGCAGTGATTTAAGATGATATTTTTAAGCGAGTGTCATAGACAAAACATTTTGTAACTGAACTGTGGGGGGTTGTTATGGAACAAGAGAAGCTAATTAGATAATCATATAGGGTAGAAAGCTAATGATAATGAGCAGTACATGAAGTGGAGGTAATTTTATGTACATATGAAATGATATATAATTATGAATGTTATTGTACAATGAACCTATTATTCCCTGGTTAGGAGGTGTCATTTATTAGAATGTATCATGATAGATTGAATAACATTAAAACCCATGAGGAATCATAGCATTAATTAATATTGTGATCAGGGAACCATTTTCTTTTGTCATTAAGGAATGAGCAACTGTATTGTGTATATTATTGTAGTGTGAGGAAGAGGGACTCATTGAGAGTCAACCAACAGTTACCATCATGTTAGCACCCATTGTCCTCTGTGCAAGGAAAAACCCTTTCTTTCCTTGTTAAAGGGAAGTAGCAATTTGTTGGTAACTACCATGGTTTTGCACCCTATCCAGTGAAACAATTTTTTTTCCACTGCTGCACGGAGATAATGGTTTCTTGATTTCTGGTTCGTATTTGCTCAGATAGTGGGGTCATATAGAAATAATAATGCTATAATAGTTTACATGTTTGAGGAAACAGTACATCCTATAAATCTTCCTCAATGAGAGACATACCGTAATTTAGTGATGTCAATCCCCTAACAAGTTTATATACAAAGAATATTATGAAACCAATGAACATATCAGTCTAAGAATAAATTTTAAATGAATATCTGATGGAATATAATTAAGTTCCTTTTTATAAGGGGTTTTTTTAGATTTAATTTACTAACTGACAAATTCAGAAAAAGGATTATTACATTTGCTAGGGGGGGGGGGGGGGGGGGGGGGGGGGGTAGCAATATTAATTGGCACAGGTTGTACAAAGGAATTTTGTATTGTTTTGGATTTACTATATGCTACTGGTTGGCGCTTACATAACATTTGCTAATCGGGAGGTTAGCTTAATCCTATAAGTGGCCAAGTCTATTAAATTGGTTACCCCTGACTTACCCAAAAGGACTTCAAATGAGAGAAAGAGGTACAGCTGGTTAACCACCTCCTCCCCCCCCCCCCCCCCCCCCCTCCCTTGCAGTTAGGTCTGCACATATAGCAATGTACATTGCCTCTGGATGAATTAAACTACTACTACTACTACTACAGATAGATTATGACAAAGATATTTTACATCTGTGCCATAATTAAAGAATCTATAGTTGGATAGATGAGTGGCTGCTTTGCAGCATCGACTCAAGTAACTTTCACACAAAGCAATCCAACATCTTAAAACAAAAATGTAACTTACATTTTTCTGAATCTATTTTGAATTGAATAGTCAAAAGGTGATGGACTGTGCCAATATACTATGTGGCCCTGCACCATAGGCCAACAGATTGTGGTTATAATAAGTAAAAGACGTCACAGTTGATTTTGACAGGTACCTCAAAGCAGGATCTATTTGCATTGGTGTTCTTTAAATTTCAGTGATGATGCAAGAGTAATAAAATTATTTAAATAATGTATTACAATATTTGATTTCAATATATAGAGAATATTATTACATTAAGAGAGCTGATTCAATTAGTAGACCTGTTATTACTAAAACCTATGTAATTATTTGACTTTAAAAAGAAACATAAAAAGAGGTGATAATATGCTTTCAGATGTAAATTGAACTTGTAGCTTTTAAGAAAATGAACTTATGAAAGAAAGATGAGTCTTGTTTGTAATATTTTGTAAATGCCCATGTAATAAACATGAAACTGTTGCACAACTCAGTGGAAATTCATTGGAAGTTGTTAAAAGAAAAAGAAGCTAATTAATGTACTGCAAGTGAGTATATTTTCAAGTATCAATTTTTTCACGATTTTGCCACCAATAAACCCTCTCAATAATGAGATGCAAAGAAATTTGAGGATGACACCCCAGTCTACAGATATAGCATACAAGCCAATGAAGTAAAAAAAATGTAATGATGTAACTGTGATAAACTTTAAAATTTACTTAATAATAACAATAAAACTCTTTTATTTGATAGCAGGTCTTAACTCTGCCTGAGCAAGGTCAGGTAATGCAGATTGTACAAAATAATGTGCCTTGCCATGATTTTTTTTTTTTTTAATAATCTGGTAGGCACACTAATTCAATAGACTTGGCATGATCTTCTAGTGAACTTTCTCAATCTTTTTCTGCATATTCAGATTCCTTATCCCAAACAAACAATCCACCATGGAGTTTTGAGAATTTGCATACACACCAGATTTTGCTCATGACAACCTTAAAATGTTAATGAATCTAAATTGTTCAGTTCAACCAATTGCTTAACATAGTATAGCAACATTTAAGAGAATTTAGACTGCATCACAGAATTATAACAATAATATATACCCTAAACGTGAAACACAGCTAAAAAAATGTTATAAAATAAACCAATTTAACTAAAATGCTTAAAAATTAATACTTTCTACTCCTTAAAATATTTCTCTAACTTACTTACCTGCAATCGACATTACAACTGCAGGCCCGTAACCTATGCTCAAATTCCTCAAGGACGGTGAAGGCACACTGGGAGTCACTACCTGCATGCACAAAACTAAATACATTAGTACTGAAAACATGAATTTCGATGTGGCTGATCATACAATCCACCTCCTACATAATGAAAATAATCTGTTACTGACAATATAGCGTAAATGGACAGATAAAGTGGCAGCAGGAGAACACGTACACAAAAAGGTTTAACTTTTATAAGCTTTTGGAGCCAGTGGCTCCTTCTTCTGGCAGGAGAGTTGAAGGGGAAGGAAGAGGGGTGAAGGAAAATCACTGCAGAGGTTTAAGAAAAGGGGTACAATTTAGAAAAGTTATCCATAACCTCGGGTCAGAGGAGACTTAGCAGACGGGAAGTGAAGGAAAGGGTCTAACTCACTCCCCCCCCCCACTCACCACACTCAAACTCAAGCACCCAGAACACCTCACTGTGGTAGGTTACTGTGCCAAAACAGAGAAACTCTCTTTCCTTGTGGACCAACACCTTCGTTCTCTTATCCGTAACCCACCCTCTGATACAAAAGACATCCAACATTTCCTCTACCAGTTCTCCACTGTTTCTCTTGCTTTATGACCTGGCACCCTGCTCATACTCTCAATGCCACTGTCCTCTAAACTACCAACCCCAACGGCCATGGCCTTGTCACTACTGAATTCCACCTTTCCCAATGCCCAACCGACTCTAAGCCAACAACCTTCCCCCTGGTCACCATGACCAATTTAATTCATCAAAAATTCTATACTCTCATAGTAGATATAATCCTGTTAAATGGCTTGGTTAAGCTGTTACAGCCTGAGGTGGTATTGGGTAATTTGGGGGCGGGGGGCTCCTTTGCGGCTGGTGCATGGGATTGTTTGGAGGATTAAGGGCATGTGTGAGTATAGTGTGGGAGAATTCTCTGCAAGCCCAGTTTGGAGGGTAGTGTCTGCTTGATCATCCATTCATCATGTTTTGAAGCAGAACCCTTAGGAACTAGGATTGATCAAAAGACAATCAAATCACAAAAAGTTAATATTTACACGATATTAGCAATAAACTATCACTATACAAGCTAATTCTATTCATGTCTACAAATTAAAAATAGAAATGGTTATTCTTTCTCACTTATTACATAGCTCATGTTTTAGTTTAATGTTTACTTGGTTAAAATAGTGTTTTCAGAGAAAATAATTACCACATCTATAAATTAAGAATTTGAAGGTACAGAACTAAATTTGGGACTTTTACCTGAAAAGTCAGACGTGCAAAATTTTCTGTATTGTCATTATCTATAAATTAACATACTTGTTCTTTATTAAAGTATGCTTCAAATAGCATGCAGGTCCATATATTTTTGTGTGGTATTATAGTTTATTAAAAATATTTGTTTCTACTGTATTATTATTTGTGGTGTGGGGCAGTTGGATTTTCCCAACAGATGCCTTTATGTCATAGTGGATATGGCACAGAGCTCGCAACTCTGCATGAACAGCATAAGGGCCCCTCAGAATAAGCAATGTCAAAGATTGTCAATGAAGAATATCCAGCAATAGAATTATGGAAAGTCTTGTAAAATATTCACAGATCATTTTAAGAGAGTATAATTCTGACATGTAAACTGACAGCACAATTGTATATGATCATATAATAAATATTCATACTTATATAATCCAGTGGACAATTATTTCCATAAGGAAGAGAATAATAACAAACACTATACAAAAATTAAAAATACTTAAGCACTATTTTATGATATTGCCACCCAGAACCTATCATGTGGTGATACTTGCATGAGATACAAATCTGGAAGAAAAGTGAAGTTAAAACTAAAAATTAAAGTACAAGACAGAAATAATGTAGGAAGAATTTCACAAAAAGAATTTACAATGTTTTTATCAGCACATACCCTCTCACTTGACAACCTGGAGTAGCATATGAATCTCAAAGGAAAGACCTTTGAAATGCAATTAAAATAGAGATCACAATGTACTACGAAGAAGAATCAAATACACACAAGAGAATAATCAGTTTCTTGAACAATACTTTATTTACAACTGTGCTGCTCAGGGTTGAAGAATATTACACAACATCTATGTGACACGGTTTTATATGAATTACTGATTGCAGAATATATGTATTATGTATACAAGAGCTGGCATACAGTGTACAAGGCTAGGCAACTGCACAACATTAAATCAGTTACAGACTTTGCAACAATTCAGAATGAAAAATACAACTGAAGACTAAACTTTAATGACACTTGAAGTAAGCTGAGCCAGTTAAAAGCAAAGAAATGTATGTGACAAAATCATGATTCTGAGAAAATGAGATTCAAAATTTGCATCAAATTTAAAATTCCATGTTTATTTGTTCCTCTGTCTACAGCAACTACCACATGCAGTGGTTATTAATGAAGTTAAACCTAAAGTACAGCTGAAACCAAGGGAAAACTACAGCCACAATTTTTCCTGAGAGCATGCGCCTTTACTGGTGGTTAAATGATGATGAAATCCTCTTGTGTAAAATATTCTAGATGTAAAATAATCTGCCATTCGGATCTCCAGGTGGGGACCACTCAGGAGGGCATCATTATCAGGAGGAAAAAAAACTGGTATTTCACAGATCGGAGTGTGGAATGTCAGACCCCATAATTGGGCAGGTAGGTTAGAAACTTTAAAAATGGAAATGGATAGGTTAAAGTTAGATATAGTGAGAATTAGTGAAGTTTGATGGCAGGAGGAACAGGACTTCTGGTCAGGCGAATGCAGGATTATAAATCCAAAAACAAATAGGGGTAATGCAGAAGTAAGTTAAATAATGAATAAAAAAATAGCAACATGAATAAACTACTACAAACAGCATAGTGAATGAATTATTGTAGTCAAGACGGACATGAAACTCATGCCTAAAACAGTTTATATGCCAGCTAGCTCTGCAGATGATGAATAGATTGAAGAAATGTATGATGAGGTGGAATTTTTCAGTTAGTTAACGGAGATGAAAATGTAATAGTCATCACCATGACTATTAAATTTTCATCTCCCTTAACTAACTGAAAAATTCTGCAGTTCAATAGCAAGAAAAATAGAGAAGGAAAAGTTGTAAGTGACTATGAACTGAGGTGAAGGAAAATAGGATGGAGCCACCTGGTAAAATTTTGCACAGAGCATAACTTAATTGTAGCTAACACTTTGTTTAAGTATCATGTAAGGAGGCTGCATACGTGGGAGAGACCTGGAGACACAGACCTGGAGACACCGGAAGGTTTCAGATTGGTTATATAATGGTAAGACAGTGATTTAGGGACCAGGTTCTAAATGGCAAGACATTTCCAGGGGTAGATGTGGACTCTGACCACATTTTATTGGTTATGAACTGTAGATTAAAACTGAAGAAACTGTAAAAAGAATGACTCAAAAATGAGATCGACAGGAAGTGCAAAATGGCTAAGCAGGAATGGCTAGAGGATGAATGTAAGGATGTAGAAGCATATATCACTAGGGATATGACAGATCCTGCCTACAGGAAAATTAGACAGACCTTTGGAGAAAAGAGAACAACCATATGAATATCAAGAGCTCAGATGGAAAACCAGTCCTATGTAAAGAAGGGAAAGCAAAAAGGTGGAAGGAGTATACAGAGGGTCTATACAAGAGCAATGCACTTGAGGGAAATATTATGGAAATGGAAGGGGACACAGATGAAGATGAGATGGGAGATATGATACTGTGTGAAGAATCTGACACAGCAATGAAAGACCTCTAAACAAGACCCCAAGAGTAGACAACATTCTGTTAGAACTACAGGGTGTATACGCGGACAAAGCAAAAAAATTCCCAAATTTTTTTCCGGATTTTCTGGTTAAGAATACACTTTCTCCTGGAGGGAAATTCATTTTTTCCATGTTAAGTGACTGGATAATTTTCCTTGGAACTGTAAAACGTATCAATCCTTTGAATGGTTATGGTTGTATACACCAGCATAGAATTTCCTGACACTTTAGAAAACGAAACTCAGGGAAAAGCAAGTTTTGGAAAGATATTTGATGTGCAGCAACATGTACACTGCATATTTTCATATTGCAAAAGTATAAATTCAAATTCCACCAAACAACACACATTACTTTCCGAAGCATTGATATCGAGATTGCAATGCCCTTTTATAAGCCAGTCAAGGCTCATGTCATGTGATAACGCCAGCTGATAACAGTGGATATTCATAGCATAGGACACATGATGAAGTCAGCCAATAACAACATCACTGTTAACTAGCGTGAACACACAAGTGGGAAAAGTCAATGGTTTGAATTAATATACATAGTGTTCATACAAGAAAAGAAAAGCTTTGACATATGATATTGGTCTCAAAGATTAATGAGCTGCTAAGCTTTTACATATAATGCTGATCTTTTTTGCACGTGTTACACTTTAAGGTACATCACACAAATCTGCCAGTAAAATTTTTAATAAGGACATAAACGTTTGATCTTCTAGGCTCGAAATTCTTCTAAATGACTGTCCTTGAAGATTTGATTTTTAAATGAGTGTCAAATGCTCTGTGATATAAGAAATTCATCACACATTCTCACACATAGTTCATCTTGCATAAAAGGAAATTTACTTTGAAAGTAAAGCTTTTCAAATGACCATTCGCAATATTTTCTTGCAACCTGTTAGAAATAGGTTTATTTCAGCAGTTGACAGAAAGCACCAGATAACAGGCATCACCAGGCTTGCACAGCTACAATGACATCGGATGCTCGTATGTTCACACATGTGAAACATTAAAAGATCTTACATTATGTCATAAAAGAAACAAGACTTGGTAGATACTCCAAGAGCAACAGAATTTTGTGAACCATGCTAAAAGTGTAATTCTGCTTAAAGTGCACATTTGTGTGTCCAGATTTGGATGTAAATTTTCTTGGACTACCAGTATTGTATTATCTTGTGTTTGGTTCTTTATTATGGTATAATGCTAGAAGATGAAAACGTGCACTTTAAATGCAGCAAACAGTTGAAACTAGCCAATAGCATGCAATTAACACTTCGTTTCAAATAAATTGACTGGCTCGACGGAAAAGATTAATAAAAGCCAAATTTCTTTAGCAAACCGACAAAAATAACCCCATCATTCTGCAAGGCTGTTAATGCTTGACTGTCAGAAAGGGGGAAATAAAATAAAATCTGAAATGAAGAACATATTTTAGACTTCTGTAATCATGTGAATATATTTTAATTCACTTGATAGCTCCCAGCCACAGAAATCTGTCTTACTTTCATCAGATGTGAGAGTAATAAACGAAGAGGAAACAGAAAAATCACTAAACTTAAATACAGATCATGTGGAGACTGCCCACCTCCCCACTACATCTCAGACTGCTCTGTGCATCAGCCCTGGATCTACGATATTTCTGAACTGGGGCAATATTAGATAGTATTTCTTGATCTGATTACATGTGTTTTGTCACTGTCTGCTAGATAAAATGAAATAGGTCTGCCTAATATTGCAGCAATTTTAACACACACCAAATAAACGAGACTGATTTGGCACAAATGGTCATTTTTATAACACAACAGAATATGATTCATGAAGTACCAATATCAAATGCCTATTAGGCCTACTACAAGCAAAAATTTTTTATTCTAGGAAATAGTTTCACGTTTCATTCATACGCTCCATCTTCTGAAGTATGAGATCGAAAAGTAGTAGTATGAAATGATTAGACAAATTTGTAATTGTCATATTCTTCTATAATTTGTGTGATGTCCCCATTTCTTCACCTTCCTTGTTCTAACAAACAATCTTGTCATCACTAATTCTGTAACTATTCCTGCCAGTGTCAAAATTTATTCTCTGGTTAACTTAATTAAAGCTGTCACAATCACTGGTTTAGTTACCTCGAGTTTATTCTCCAGTTAGGCCCTTACTAGTGTAGTGGTCTGGCCAAAAATTTTCTGTCAAAATTTCATTTTCTTGAATGAGAAGATAATATACAATATTTCTTGCCTGGTATTCCTGTTAGTCTTTTATCTCCACTCTGGTAATCTGAGTCTATGGATTTTGCTAGTAATTATAACAACACTGATCATTTGCACACCCAGTCAACCACATAAAGAGCGATTGGCATTAACCTGTTCGGCTTCATTCTGCTCAGTTTGTATAGGCCCGTCCCCTTTTGTCTCCAGGAAAGTTAGCCCCATCCCCTTTTGTCTGCAGGAAAGTTTATTTCTAGATGTGATAGGGATTCCCCTGGAAGAGACATCGCATATACTATGCACACATTCAAAAATCAACTTATGATTCATTCAGAAATCAACTTAGGATGTGTTCACAAATGTTTAAAAACTAACAGGGATGTGTTTCAAAATCATACCAATAATCAATACACCAATGTGTGTTGGATGCTCGGCACTTTGTGAAACAAGGTTTTTTTCCTCAAAAATATGAATTTGACGCCCCCCACCCCACCCCTCCCTGAAATTGCCACTCGGGGCAGATACCTCGGTTTGCTCCCACCCCCTAGACACGGGCCTGTTGCGTATGCATGAATCTGGCAGCTTAGGCGTGCCAGTAAAATTTTACCGGGTAGCATCTGGCTGCTTCCTGCTATTGCTTATACAGATAACTGCCACACTTCTGTAGCCAAGAGTGGGGGAAGGTACTACTCATACATGACTCAACTGTGCATGTGCATGGGCTAGCTCGCAACTGCTCAAACAACTCTAATGTAAACAGATGTGACATCACCCTCATTGGAGGCAATTTGTTGTTATGAAGCAGTGAATAGTCTTTCTAAAGACTTTGACACATTTTACTGTAGGCAAATGCTTGTATGAGCACTGTGTTTTGTTGTGGTATATGGTGCATTTCCTTTGCAACTTAAGTTTTATTTTCATTTTTTTTCTTTCTCTCATTCATGTATTATTGCTGTAGTATTATTCTGCAGTGGTGAGATACAGTAATATCCTTTTTTAGAATATTGGTTCTTATCAGTCACAGTTACAAAAATTTAGCTGAAAACCAAAACAATGAAAAATTCCTGGAATTCTAAAAAATTTCCTGGTTGTTCCCAGTTTTTTCCCAGATGAAAAAATTCATGGGTTTTTCCTGGATCTCTCAGTTGTCCCAGGTTGTATACACTCTGAACTACTGAAAGCCTTGGGAAAGTCAGCCATGACAAAACTCTTCCACAAGGTGAGCAAAATGTATGAGACAGGTGAAATACCATCACACTTGAAGAGGAATGCAATTATTCCAATTTCAAAGATGGCATGTGCTGACAGGTGTGAAAATTACCAAACTTATCAGATTAATAAGTCACATTTCTAAAATACTAACACAAATTCTTTACAGACGAATAGAAAAACTGGTATAAGCCGAGCTCGGGGAAGATCAGTTTGGGTTCCATAGAAATGTAGGAATACGTAAGGTAGTACTGGCCCTATGACTTATCTTAAAAGATATTGTTAAGGAAAGGCAAAGTTCCATTTATAGCATTTGTAGACTTAGAGAAAGCTTTTGACAATGTTGACTGTAATACTCTCATTCAAATTCTGTAGGTGGCAGGGGTAAAATACAGGAAGCAAAAGGCTATTTACAATTTGTACAGAAACCAGATGACAGTTATAACAGTAGCATGAAAGGAAAGTCATGGTTGAGAAGGGAGTGAGACAGTGTTGTAGCCTATCTCTGATGTTATTCAATCTGCTTATTGAGCGAGCATTAAAGGAAACAAAAGATAAATTTGGAGCAGGAATTAAAATCCAGGGGGAAGAAATAAAATCTTTGATGTTTGCTTATAACACTGTACTTGAAAGGAGGCTGTAGGATGAACATCAACAAAAGCAAATTGAGGATAATGGAATGTAGTCAAATAACATCAGATGATGCTGAGGCAATTAGATTAGGAAATAAGACACTTAAAGTAGCAGATGAGTTTTGCTATTTAGGAAGCAAAATAACTGATGATGGTCAAAGTAGAGAATAATGAGGAGTTACTGAGTAGAATTGGGGAGAAGAGGAATTTGTTGCACAACTTGATTAGAAGAAGAGACTGGTTGGTAGGACACATTCTGAGGCATCAAGGGATCACCAATTTACCATTGGAGGGAGGCATCGTGGGTAAAAATCATGGAGGGATACCAAGGAATGAATACAGTAAGCAGATTCAGAAGGGTGTGGGTTGCAGTAGTTACTTGGAGGTGAAGAGGCTGGCATAGGATAGAGTAGCATGGAGAGCTGCATCAATCCAGTCTTTGAACTGACGACCACAAAAACAACACAACTACAATACCAGGGGATTAAATTCATAATATTGTGCTCAGTAACGTTTTATCAATAATCTTGTTAGCATTTATATCCCTCTGCTCCAAGGATGTCACTTACGCCCCTTTCACTCTCATTGACATGAGACTCACAACAATGCAATACAATATTTTTCCCTTTCACATATTACATTAACCAATACATGTAACTTTGAGTTGTTACACATATAATGGAATGGCTATGGCAAACGAATACACAATGTCACATTGAAAAACATAAATTGCCAAGAAATCCCTTACCACATATGGTACACATACAAATACTCCTATTTGCTTTTATTACAGGAAATATCTATTCTAAGACCCACAACTGAGCAAGGTGTGCAATAGTTAGCACACTAGACTCACATCTGGCCATCCAGATTTAGGTTTTCTGTGATTTCCCTAAATCACTCCAGGTGAATGCCAGGATGGTTCCTTTGAAAGGGCACAGGCAATTCCCTTCCCCATCTTTGACACAGTCCAAGCTTGTGTTCCATCTCTAATGACCTCAATGTCAATGGAATGTTAAACTCAATAGCCCTTCTTCCTTTCAGATACAATCGGAGTTTGTGTACCATCTCTAATGACCTCGATGTCAGTGGAATGTTACAATCAATAGTCCTTCCTTCCTTTCCAAGTCCCACATAGCATCATGAGAAGGCACAGAATTATTAGCAGATGGTGTTCTTGATCCTCCACTTTCTGGTGATTTCCTATATGGTTTGGAAGCAGATATTTTTGACAAAGACATGTATGTGCCATTGCATCCCTTTGCATCCAAACAGAAAACACTTCTTGTTAAGTAGTTCTTCAAATAACTGCTAGGAAGCAGTTCAAATCACCTGATACACCTATATCCCTTTGCTAAAAGACAGACTGGTTCTTCCTCTACAATATGGTGCACATGTCTCCAAACATTCGGTTTTGTCACTCACAACCCTTTTCTTCTAATCACCCCAATTAAAAGATCAGTCGACATTTATATTGATAATCTGATTACATGATTGATTTACATGTACCAGTTTTTTACACCATGGAAAATGCAGCATTATAGGCAAACATCAAGAATTTATTCAATGTTGTATATCTGAATCGAAAACAATTTTAAATATTTGTTATTATCATCTGCAAAGAAGAATTAAAAGGGAATTTTTCTTAACAACGTTAATTGACAAACTGTTGTCAAATAAACTGACAAGAAGATAGTACACCATTAAACTTTATCCAGTGACTTTTGGCAGAAAATATTAAATGTCAAGAAGATTTTCGAAACACTGAAGAAAATTGAAACTGTCCTCAAGCAAAACTCAACTGAAATTTGCAAGTTGAAAACAATTATAGAAGATTCAAATGCAGTAAAATTTTACTTGGTGTAAGCTCACCCTGTAATAATAATAGTTCAAGAGTGAGATGACAGAGAATTCTGTAACTGTGGTATGCCAAATTAAACAATGAATAGCAGGCTGTAATTTGCAATAATCTGTTTCCGTGTAACACAAGTGGAGAGGTGGGGTCAACCTGTGCATTGGAAGTGTTGGAGTCTTTGGACAAGGTGTTGATCTAATGTGATATTCTGGGTGTAGTGATAATGAGGTAGCTGTCTGGCTATTGCTGCACTGCAATAGCAGCGAAGTCCACACCATTCAGCAGGTTATACATACATGTGAAATGACGGGTGCTTAAGCCATCCTCTGCATCCCACTCCGAGTGTTGTCCCTCGACAACCAGAAAAACTGTCAATTTATCTGACACTCAGGTCATAGACAGAAAGTTTTGGACACATGCATACATTAAAATCGTTGGGAACATCGGCATGTGCTATCGGGCTGCCCATCGCATGGGCAGGGCATTGGGATGGCTGGCAAGAAGAAAGCAGCATGTTGTCAGAGGACGAGTCACCATGTAGGGTCTGCATGGGCTTGAGATGATTTACCATCACTTTCATTGGCTCATTGTTCAACAATATCTTGAAAATATATACCCCTCATTCAGGAACTCTCTGCGGACTCATGAGCAGTGCCTGCAAAGCCATCCAGATAGCAGAGTGTAATGGAGTTGTGCATGGAAGTGTATCACCAGGTGGATGCTAGGATGTAACAGGTGTCTGTAGGATGATGTGACACATTTCACAAGATCTGTATAGTCGTACACAGTATCTAGTGATGTTCAAGATGGGGGTTAGTAGTGGGATCGTGGTGAAGGTCTCGCTATTGCTGAGCCTGCAGCTGTGCATCTGTAAACTTATCATAGTCAATTTGTGTGAAGATGGCATTCATTCATGACAGATACTCTGCAACCATATTTCCCATGCCTTTCTGGTGGCAGACATGTCTTTTAGCAGACTTTGAATTGAGTATACTAGCAGTCAATGGTCTGTGTAAATGACTAGTGGTCTGCCTCACACATGTTTGAAACTGCCAAACTGCTTCATAAACCGCTAGAAGTTCATGGTCATAGAGGGCCACTTACGCTGTGAAGCTGTCAGTTTATGTGAGAAAAATCAAAGTGGTTTCTGTAAACATGTCACCTCCTGCAGCAGAAACACCTCAGTAGTAAAGTATGTACAAGGGAGGGTTTAAGCTAGTAAAGGTAAGCTGCACACAGGGAGTCAATGCTAGCTTATGTTTACCAGCAGTATTCTTGCCTGCAAGAAGCTCATATGAGTGAAGCCTGAATGGTGGCTGCCTGTGGAAGGTGACAGCAATAGAAATTAATCATCCTTAGGAGTTGACAGAACTGGAAGTCCTGCAGTGGCGGCAGCTGACAGATGAATTCCTTTTGCTGTGGCATAGGATGAACTGCAGATTGAAACTGAAGAAACTGCAAAAAGGTGGGAATTTAAGGAGATGGGACCTGGATAAACTGAAAGAACGAGAGGTTGTAGAGAGTTTCAGGGAGAGCATAAGGGAACAATTGACAGGAATGGGGGAAAGAAATACAGTAGAAGACGAATGGGTAGCTCTGAGGGATAAAGTAGTGAAAGCAGCAGACGATCAAGTAGGTAAAAAGACGAGGGCTAATAGAAATCCTTGGATAACAAAAGAAATATTGAATTTAATTGATGAAAGGAGAAAATATAAAAATGGAGTAAATGAAGCAGGCAAAAAGGAATACAAACGTCTCAAAAATGAGATCGACAGGAAGTGCAAAATGGCTAAGCAGGGATGGCTAGAGGACAAATGTAAGGATGTAGAGGCTTGTCTCACTAGGGGTAAGATAGATACTGCCTACAGGTAAATTAAAGAGACCTTTGGAGAGAAGAGAACCACTTGTATGAATATCAAGAGCTCAGATGGCAACCCAGTTCTAAGCAAAGAAGGGAAGGCAGAAAGGTGGAAGGAGTATATAGAGGGTTTATACAAGGGCGATGTACTTGAGGACAATATTATGGAAATGGAAGAGGATGTAGATGAAGATGAAATGTGAGATACGATACTGCGTGAAGAGTTTGACAGAGCACTGAAAGACCTGACTCGAAACAAGGCCCCGGGAGTAGACAACATTCCATTAGAACTACTGACGGCCTTGGGAGAGCCAGTCCTGACAAAAATCTACCATCTGGTGAGCAAGATGTATGAGACAGGTGAAATACCCTCAGACTTCAAGAAGAATATAATAATTCCAATCCCAAAGAAAGCAGGTGTTGACAGATGTGAAAATTACCGAACTATCAGTTTAATAAGTCACAGCTGCAAAATACTAACGTGAATTCTTTACAGACGAATGGAAAAACTGGTAGAAGCGGCCCTCGGGGAAGATCAGTTTGGATTCCGTAGAAATGTTGGAACACGTGAGGCAATACTAACCTTACGACTTATCTTAGAAGAAAGATTAAGAAAAGGCAAACCTACGTTTCTAGCATTTGTAGACTTAGAGAAAGCTTTTGACAATGTTGATTGGAATACTCTCTTTCACATTCTAAAGGTGGCAGGGGTAAAATACAGGGAGCGAAAAGCTATTTACAATTTGTACAGAAACCAGATGGCAGTTATAAGAGTCGAGGGGCATGAAAGGGAAGCAGTGGTTGGGAAAGGAGTGAGACAGGGTTGTAGCCTCTCCCCGATGTTATTCAATCTGTATATTGAGCAAGCAGTAAAGGAAACTAAAGAAAAATTCGGAGTAGGTATTAAAATTCATGGAGAAGAAGTAAAAACTTTGAGGTTCGCCGATGACATTGTAATTCTGTCAGAGACAGCAAAGGACTTGGAAGAGCAGTTGAACGGAATGGACAGTGTCTTGAAAGGAGGATATAAGATGAACATCAACAAAAGCAAAGCGAGGATAATGGACTGTAGTCAAATTAAATCAGGTGATGCTGAGGGAATTAGATTAGGAAATGAGACACTTAAAGTAGTAAAGGAGTTTTGCTATTTAGGGAGTAAAATAACTGATGATGGTCGAAGTAGAGAGGATATAAGATGTAGACTGGCAATGGCAAGTAAATCGTTTCTGAAGAAGAGAAATTTGTTAACATCGAGTATAGATTTAAGTGTCAGGAAGTCGTTTCTGAAAGTATTTGTATGGAGTGTAGCCATGTATGGAAGTGAAACATGGACGATAACTAGTATGGACAAGAAGAGAATAGAAGCTTTTGAAATGTGGTGCTACAGAAGAATGCTGAAGATAAGGTGGGTAGATCACGTAACTAATGAAGGACTATTGAATAGGATTGGGGAGAAGAGAAGTTTGTGGCACAACTTGACTAGAAGAAGGGATCGGTTGGTAGGACATCTTTTGAGGCATCAAGGGATCACAAATTTAGCATTGGAGGGCAGCGTGGAGGGTAAAAATCGTAGAGGGAGACCAAGAGATGAATACACTAAGCAGATTCAGAAGGATGTAGGTTGCAGTAGGTACTGGGAGATGAAGAAGCTTGCACAGGATAGAGTAGCATGGAGAGCTGCATCAAACCAGTCTCAGGACTGAAGACCACAACAACAACAACAACAACAACAGGATGAATGCTGGTATTGTTGAAAATATGTCTAAGAAATATATCAAAGTTGGCATTTTCTTCATTGACCACAACACAGTTATCAGCAAGTGTATCAAAAAATTGTTTAAGAAGCAGTTCACACATGTCCTTGTCTTGGGAAAAAACGAGTATGTTGGCCAGGCACGCATAGCAGAGAGGGAGCTTGAAATTTCAATAAACCACTGCCAGGTCTGAGCTGCATATTTGATGACATATGGCATAAATAGGAACTAGAATAAGCCAAAAGACTTGATCATTGCTGTCTTTTGAGCGTCTTCTGCACTAATTGGTATCTGCAGATATGCTCACTTGCAGTATAGGACACTGAAAACAAAGTACCCATGCTGTAGTAGGTGGAATTCTGAATGTCTGGTATTGGGGAAACTGTCAGTTATCGTACGAGTATTAAGTGTACTGTGGTCTCCACATAAAAGTACAGTCCTGTATTTCTTGAGCACATGGGTGAAGCTCTAGCTGTCTGAAGATCTCGCAACTCCAGCTTTTAGGAGTTAATCAAGCACTGCCTTAGCAGCATGGAGCTGATCCAGTGGTAACCCAGATCATCTGTAGCACACCAGAGGGCCTGGCATGGTGGTACTCTTGTGTATCATTTCGTTTTTGATAGTCCACTGCATATACAACACTTGCGGAGAGGCTGGTGGTGCAAGATGTATGAAGTTTCAATGAGAGGCACAAAAGTAGGAGGTGCATTATTGACTTGATTGATGACTGAAGGTTGTGTTGACAGAGGTGCTTCCTCAGAGACTGCTGTTTGTGGTGTTGAGACTGGGTTAAAATGGTGCAATTAAAATGTTGTGGGCAAGTGAAAATAATTGTTGTATCTGATAAATCTTTAGATGGCATCATGCTGCAGGGATTTCTTCTGACATCTTGTGGATTGTTCATCATATGGGGTCATTTTTCTGCTGTAGAAAAAGGGAATCCAGATGTGTCTCGAAATTGAGTATTTGGATTTTTTAAGCTTTTGGTGAATGATGTGATGCAGTCTTGTAGATAACGACAAAGATCATCCATCAAAATGTAACACTGTGTATTGTCTGAAAGAGACATGATGAGGGTGGACTGTGCAGCCTGAAGGGCATGGCCAAAAATGCAAAATCTAAGAGGAAGGGTCCTGAGTGCAGTTCTCCCGCTGGAGCCCAAATCAATGAGATATTGTTGGCATGAGGGGCTGAGGTTGTACAGTCTGTTGATGTTCTACAGAGGTGGTGTGGGAGAAAATTCATTTCCACAATATGAGATAAGGTGAAGTGAATTGCCACTGTGGTCTGGTGCACCTATCAGGAACCAGGCCACTCCTATGGGTAGCCGCAAGATGGGGAACAGTTATGCATAGTGTGGCCAAACTGCGTGTGAAACCAGCAAAATGAGCCATCAATGGGCATGAAAGAGTGAGGGACGTGATTGCCACATGCATGAAAAGTGGTTGTGTTTGTATGAAGGTCACTGACCCAGGCTGGGGGCAGGATGTCACAACAGTCATTGGAGATTTGTGGGAGTCAGCCAGGCTCACCTGCTGTAAAGAATTGAGCACATCGAGGTTGGTGGTGCAGCCCATGTGCGGTGGTGCACTGTCATTGTTGGAGTGTGGCAAAGATCCTGTCTGCTAATTTAGGTCTGCTATCAAATGAGTCATGTTCATTGGTGATTATGGCAAGTTGCACTTGCAACAGGAATTTGACCAACCAGAAGGTCCAAGCAAGTGATCCAGCATCAGTTGATAACCAACTAGTGTGTGCAACTTACACCAGAGCTATGACAGACTCCTATTCCCCAATTGTTCATTATAAAACACTTGCTGTAGCTGTTCTTGTGGCATCTGTGTAAGGTGTAGAAGATAGTTGATTTTGCGGCAGTATACTTATTACCTGTAGGGATGAGAGAATAATGTCACTTCTCGCATCAATATGCCCTTTTAACTGAGCAGTGACACTAGTGACATCACAAACCCAAGGTGTACACACAGACAAGAAAAAAAAATCCCTGGTTTCACAGTTAAAAACGAAATTTCTCCCTGGTGAAAGTACACTATACCCTGGGTAACAGTATACTTTTTTCCATGTTAAGGGACAATATACTTTTCATCATAGCTGTAAAATTTATCAATCCATTAAACAATAAGGTTTTTATACACTTTCATAGAACTTCCTGGTACTTTAGGAAACAAAATCCAGGAAATACAACAAATTTCGGAAAGATCTTTGATGTGCGGCAAGATGTACAATGCATATTTTCATATTACTAAAGAATAAATATGAATTCCATCAAATACAGCACGGTAGATTCCAAATCACAGAAACCAAAATTGTGATGCACTTTTTGTCAGCCAATCATAACTCATATCACTTGATCTCACTGGCTTTTACAGCACATATTCAGAGCATAGGACACTTGATGTAGTTAGCCAACAGCAACGTCACTGTTATGTGGCACGAACACACAAACAGCGAAAAGTTAATGGTTTAAATTAATATGCATACAGTATAGTTACAAGAAAAACTACACTTTAACATAAATGTTGGCCATTTTTAGCATGTATTACCCTTTAAGACATATCAAACACAAATGTGTCAGTAAAATTTTAAATAATGGTGTAAATGGCTAGTTTTCTGGCCCAGAAATTTTTCTATGTGGCTGTTCCTCAAAGAATTTTGAATGAGAGTCAAATGCTCTATGGTTTAAGAAATCTATCACACATTCTCAAACATAAAAGGAAATTTACACTTTGACAGTAATGCTTCTCACACCCCCATTTGCAATATTTCATGAAACTGGTTAAAAATGTAAGTACTCGTGACATCATGCACACAAAAAGCAGTTCGTTGCTGCATGTATTGCACAGTTTTCATCCTAAAGCTTTTGAAAAACTTTGCTGTTGGTGACACTTGCTTGTGCAAAGTCTTTTTGTTGTCATAAAAGATTTGTCTTCTTTGCGACTTAAATTTTATTTTGGCATTATTCTCTTGCATTTGTTTTATTGCTGCTGTATTATTCTACAGTAGCAAGCTAAAGTAAAGTACATTGTAAAAGTATCCGTTCTTACAACTCAAAATCACAAAAATTTAAATTCCCCGAATTCTAAAAAATTCACTTTTTTTTTCTTACCCCCCCCCCCAAACCCACCGCCATATGAAACAATTCCCACTTTTTCCCAGATTTCCCAGTTGTCTTGGGATGTATACATCCTGGAACCATACAATCCAGACAAAATGGTTGCAGTTTAGCATACTGATGTGACATTGGACACATGTTGTGCTGATTGGCAGGATGACATCCATAGCAGTATGACACATGAATGTTCTATATCTGTTTGAAGCACAGTGGCCAGGTTTGTAAAATTGTCCAAAGACTGTGCAGCTGGCCATACCTAACAATACAAGACAATGCCCACACAAGAGATAGCCATAGAACCAACAAAATCACACTCAGTGCCAAAGATTGCTTGCTCAAGCCCACAGTCGATAGTCAGTGAGGTCAATGTGCCATGGTGACCTCACAGATTCAGTTTCTAATGACAAATTTTTACCTTCTGTTGTTTCTGAGAACTTACTACAAGGTTTGGCTAGAAAAAAACCGGACTGATGCTGGAAAAATCATTTATTTACAATTATTTACAATTTCATGTTATCTCCTTCAATGTACTCTCCTCCTCGGTCTCTACACCGCTCCATACGAATTTTCCACTATTCATAGCAATGCTGCAGATCATTTTCGGTAAGTCCTTACATTACTTCCATCGCTTTTTCTTTTACTGCTTCAACAGTCTCAAATCTAGTTCCTTTCAAAGCTGACTTGACTTTAGGGAAAAGAAAAAAGTCACAGGGGGCCAAATCAGGTGAGTAAGGTGGATGATCTAAGATGGGAATGTTGTGTTTTGCCAAAAACGTCTTCACTGACAATGCACTGTGAGCTGGGGCATTGTCTTGGTGAAGGATCCATGACTTTTTTCTCCACAAATCGTTCCGTTTTCTCCGTACTCGCTCATGTAGGGTAGCCAGGACGCTAATGTAGTAATGCTGATTCACTGTTTGTCCCTCTGGTACCCAATCAATGTGCACAATCCCTTTGATGTCAAAAAAAACAATCATCATTGCCCTGAATTTCGATTTTGACATTCGTGCTTTTTTTTGTCGTGGAGAACCAGGAGTTTTCCAATGCATCGATTGGCGTTTAGTTTCGGGATCGTAAGTAAAAAACCACGATTCATCGCAAGTAATAACATTTTGTAAGAAGGTGGGATCACTTTCAATGTTTTCCAGGATGTCAGAACAAATCATTCTTCGGCGTTCCTTCTGTTCAGTTGTGAGACACTTTGGAACCATTTTTGAACACACTTTGTTCATGTTGAAACTTTCATGAAGAATCTGCCTAACACTTTTCTTGTCAACTCCTGTTAACTCAGACACTGCTCTGATTGTTAAACGGCGATCTTGTCGAACAAGTTTACCGATTTTTTCAATGTTTGCATCAGTTTTTGCTGACAATGGTCTGCCAGTGCGAGTGTCATCACTGGTGTCTTCGCGGCCATCTTTAAATCGTTTAAACCACTCAAACACTTGTGTTTGCGATAAACAATCATCGCTGTACACTTGTTGTAACATTACAAACGTTTCACTTGCAGATTTTCCTAGTTTGAAACAAAATTTGATGTTAACACGCTGTTCTTTCTGTACACTCAACATTTTCCGACGCACAGACAAAACGTCAACTACTTAAAACAGACGCCACGGGCAGACTGAGTGCAGGAGGCAGATGAAACTCGAGCAGTAGGCGGAGCGAGAGTCACGGTGACAGGCCACGCGACTTTCAGCCTTATTGCATTCATTTTATTATTTCACCAGTACTAGTCCGGTTTTTTTCTAGCCACACCTCGTATCATTTGTTACTACTGATGACTTTCTATCTTCTGTTACTACTGAATATCTAGCAGATCCTACTGGTATTGAAGGTTTATCACCATGCATTACTACTGAGAAATTACCATCTCCAATTGCTACAAAGAAATTACAGTCATATGTTTGTACTGAGAAGTTACCAGATCTTATTAATACTGAGATTTTATCATTGTTTGCTACTACCGAGAATTTATTGTCTTCAATTAATAATGACAACTTATCCTCTGCCATTACTAATAACTTACTGCCAACAGTAACTACTGGCAAATTACTATATTATTTTATTACTAAGAGGTTACTAATGAAATTTTATTACCTGATATTATTAACAATAACTTACATTACTGGTACTCTTGAGATTGGTACCTCATAAAATAATGAGAAATAGGAGCGTTACTACACAGTATGCAGGTATTAATACTTACTTCAGGTTTGGATATATTATATGTAAAGTAGGCAAACAGTTAATTAATTTTTATTTTGGACACAAGAAGTATGTTCTCCAAATGGGAAAACATTGCTACTTCATGTTTAGTACAGATAAAAAGCAGTGAGAACTTGTAGTATATACAGGGTGAATCACCTAAAACTTGCACCACAGATATTGTGGAAAAGGAAAGTCCTACTGATGTGTGTTTTTCACAGAATGTACTTGTAGTCATGGGCTTGTATTGTAAGCCAATGAACAGATTGTAATAATAGTTAGCAACTGTATTTTTTGTACGAACATACACTTCTTAACTATAACAATGCTTGTTGACATTAACAAACTAAAAGTTTAGAATGTCAGTGGTGTTTGTTGCAGGACTCTGATCCGAGTTGTTTACAAGATATTATATTTTGAAAAATTCCCACACCGATACTTGTACAGTACCTGTACTTGTACAATAACTGTGGTAGCACATGCTAAGGAACAACACAAGTGTATACACAAGTTTGTGGATTCTGACCAGTAACAAGACAACTGACCATCACAGGTTGTGTTCAAAATGACCATCGGCAGCGGCAATAAATGCTTCCAGTCTCGTATGGAACGACTGCTGCACATGTGCTATCATTCCAGCAGAGCTCTCCAAGCAGTCTGCAGTGATATGTTGTCGCATATCATCAGGAGTAGTCAGCATGTCTTTATAGACAGCATCTTTCAGCTTTCCATACAGAAAAAAGTCTCCAGGCATCAGATCTGGGGAATGAGCCAGACAAGATACATGTCCTTTGCGTCTAATCCAACAATTTGCAAAGACATGTTGTAGTGCTTCATGTATTACGGGCTGGACAACCATCACATTGTCAAAATATCCACGGGTGTGCTGCCGGTCTATAGTGTCCAACGGGCACAATATTTCGGCGATCATACATGTCGCCATCATCAGGTGAACTGACGGACTGAGCTCCTGTGAACGTGCCGGCACGGAGATCCGTACGCTATGGCTGCTCAGAGGGAACTGGGTTCGGTCGCGGCGGCGGCCGATTTAAATACCCTCCGCCCGCGGCGCGCTCCCTCCGCCGTCCGCGCCCCGCGCCACGGTCGCGCGGTGGAACAGATTGCAACGGCGTCTGAGATGACGTCGGAGTGATGGCTCTGTCCGCCGTGGTCGTCACAACTATACGTTTGCTCGATTTACTCTTGATTAACCCGATCGCTGGTTCCCAAGCCTTGCTAAGATTATAGCCACAGTCACGGTTTATGAGGTCGTCATTGGTGCGAATTTCGATGACCTCTCTAACAACGCTGTCCCAGTATCTCGACGTCTGTACCAGAATCCTCGTGCGGTCATATTCCATGGCGTGATTTTCCGACAAACAATGTTCAGCGACCGCCGACTTGCTCGGATACATCAGGCGAGTGTGCCTCTGGTGTTCACGGCATCGATCCTCGACGGTACGCATCGTCTGACCAATATACGACTTGCCACATTGACACGGAATCTGGTACACGCCGGCCTTCCTCAAACCGAGGTCATCTTTGGCGCTCCCCACCAGTGCACGAGTTTTATTTGGAGGACAAAACACAGTTCCGACCCGGTGTTTCTTCAGAATGCGAGCGATTTTCCCCGAGAGTGCGCCTGTGTATGGAATAAATGCAGTGCCTACCTCCTCCCTCGTGACTTCATCCATCTCAAGAGGTTGTGCTGCAGTGGTTGGGCGGAGAGCACGTTGAATCTGCCACTCTGAGTACCCATTTTTCCGAAATACAGTTCTCAGATGTTCCAATTCCTGGGGTAGACTCTCTGCGTCAGAGATAGTGCGCGCCCTATGTACTAGAGTTTTAAGTACCCCATTCCTCTGTGAAGGGTGGTGGCAGCTGTCTGCGTGCAAATACAGATCAGTGTGCGTAGTCTTCCGATACACCCCATGACCTAGGGTGCCGTCAGCCCTTCTCTTGACCATGACGTCAAGGAAAGGTAATTTACCCTCCGTTTCAGTCTCCATAGTGAATTTGATGTTGGGGTGTATGGAGTTTAGATGTGTAAGGAAGTCAAGGAGTTTATCCATACCATGTGGCCAGATGACGAACGTGTCGTCCACGTAACGGAAAAAGCAAGTAGGTTTCCATACGGATGACGACAGGGCTTCCTCCTCGAAGTTCTCCATGTACAAATTCGCTACCACCGGTGAGAGTGGACTACCCATGGCGACTCCCTCCGTTTGTTCGTAGTATTCTCCATTAAAAAGAAAATACGTGGAAGTCAAGACATGCCTAAAAAGTTCAGTGGTCTTCTCGTCAAACTTCTGACTAATCAATTCTAGTGACTCTCGCAGGGGTACCCTCGTAAACAAGGAAACGACGTCAAAACTCACCATGATATCTGACTCATCCAACCTGAAGCTGTCAAGGCGTTTAACAAAATCCACGGAATTACGGATGTGATGAGGGCATTTACCCACATAAGGACTTAATAATCCCGTCAGGTATTTGGCCAACAAATATGTAGGTGCCCTGATGTTGCTGACAATGGGGCGTAATGGTATCCCCTCTTTGTGAACCTTCGGGAGTCCATATAGTCTAGGCGGTACCGGACCTTGGGGTAACAATTTCTTAGCGTCACCCTCCGGTAAATCTGCGTCCTTGAGAAGCGCCCTCGTCTTGTTCTCCACCTTCTTTGTAGGGTCAACGCTGATCTTCCGGTAGGAATCGTCATTTAGCAGGCTCTGCATCCTATCAGTGTAGTCCTTATGGGAGACAACAACTGTAGCATTGCCTTTGTCAGCCGGTAAGACAACAATTTCAGAGCGCTCCCTCCGATCACGAATGGCCGCCCTCTCTTTACTGCTGATATTTGACTTCATCGGCTTGGATTTCGTCAACGCACGACAAGTTTCACGACGTATTTCCTCGGCTGATTCTGGCGGAAGTCGAGCTGCAACCTGTTCAACAGCACTAACAATTTCTGCGACTGGAGTGAACTTGGGGGTGGGAGCGAAGTTGAGACCTTTCTGCAAAACCGAGACTGCATCATCACTCAACACCATGCCACTCAAATTGATGACAGTCTTGCACGGAACCTGCAGAGATGGTTTGTCAAGGAGACGTGAGAACTTAGCTGTTTGACGTCCCGTAGCCTTCTTATGGGCGGAATCAGCTGACACCCAGGTGACACCATCAATCCAATCCCAGGAACAAGAAGTAAACTTACTAGCCAGTTGCAAATGTAGTTTGAGTAATTCCTGTGAGATAAACTCAAGGCTCCGGCGGGTGAATTGCACTCTCTCACGTACCAATGCGAGGCTGGCTCGTTTCTTGATTCTCTTAGCTGCTGCAGAATCGATGTGATGCATAACCTTAGCAAAATTTGGAACAACATTCTCGGAACGACATCTCTTTAGAAAGGCAAGAGTACTTAGCAAACGACATCTACGGTGGCGCAACTTTTCAAATTTCTTCATGCTGCGATACATCTCCTCCCCGTAAAGGTGTATGATGTGATTCTTGAGTTTCTCCCGGCGTATTTGATAGTCAAAATATCCACGGGTGTGCTGCCGGTCTATAGTGTCCAACGGGCACAATATTTCGGCGATCATACATGTCGCCATCATCAGGTGAACTGACGGACTGAGCTCCTGTGAACGTGCCGGCACGGAGATCCGTACGCTATGGCTGCTCAGAGGGAACTGGGTTCTGTCGCGGCGGCGGCCGATTTAAATACCCTCCGCCCGCGGCGCGCTCCCTCCGCCGTCCGCGCCCCGCGCCACGGTCGCGCGGTGGAACAGATTGCGACGGCGTCTGAGATGACGTCGGAGTGATGGCTCTGTCCGCCGTGGTCGTCACAACTATACGTTTGCTCGATTTACTCTTGATTAACCCGATCGCTGGTTCCCAAGCCTTGCTAAGATTATAGCCACAGTCACGGTTTATGAGGTCGTCATTGGTGCGAATTTCGATGGCCTCTCTAACAACGCTGTCCCAGTATCTCGACGTCTGTACCAGAATCCTCGTGCGGTCATATTCCATGGCGTGATTTTCCGACAAACAATGTTCAGCGACCGCCGACTTGCTCGGATACATCAGGCGAGTGTGCCTCTGGTGTTCACGGCATCGATCCTCGACGGTACGCATCGTCTGACCAATATACGACTTGCCACATTGACACGGAATCTGGTACACGCCGGCCTTCCTCAAACCGAGGTCATCTTTGGCGCTCCCCACCAGTGCACGAGTTTTATTTGGAGGACAAAACACAGTTCCGACCCGGTGTTTCTTCAGAATGCGAGCGATTTTCCCCGAGAGTGCGCCTGTGTATGGAATAAATGCAGTGCCTACCTCCTCCCTCGTGACTTCATCCATCTCAAGAGGTTGTGCTGCAGTGGTTGGGCGGAGAGCACGTTGAATCTGCCACTCTGAGTACCCATTTTTCCGAAATACAGTTCTCAGATGTTCCAATTCCTGGGGTAGACTCTCTGCGTCAGAGATAGTGCGCGCCCTATGTACTAGAGTTTTAAGTACCCCATTCCTCTGTGAAGGGTGGTGGCAGCTGTCTGCGTGCAAATACAGATCAGTGTGCGTAGTCTTCCGATACACCCCATGACCTAGGGTGCCGTCAGCCCTTCTCTTGACCATGACGTCAAGGAAAGGTAATTTACCCTCCGTTTCAGTCTCCATAGTGAATTTGATGTTGGGGTGTATGGAGTTTAGATGTGTAAGGAAGTCAAGGAGTTTATCCATACCATGTGGCCAGATGACGAACGTGTCGTCCACGTAACGGAAAAAGCAAGTAGGTTTCCATACGGATGACGACAGGGCTTCCTCCTCGAAGTTCTCCATGTACAAATTCGCTACCACCGGTGAGAGTGGACTACCCATGGCGACTCCCTCCGTTTGTTCGTAGTATTCTCCATTAAAAAGAAAATACGTGGAAGTCAAGACATGCCTAAAAAGTTCAGTGGTCTTCTCGTCAAACTTCTGACTAATCAATTCTAGTGACTCTCGCAGGGGTACCCTCGTAAACAAGGAAACGACGTCAAAACTCACCATGATATCTGACTCATCCAACCTGAAGCTGTCAAGGCGTTTAACAAAATCCACGGAATTACGGATGTGATGAGGGCATTTACCCACATAAGGACTTAATAATCCCGTCAGGTATTTGGCCAACAAATATGTAAGTGCCCTGATGTTGCTGACAATGGGGCGTAATGGTATCCCCTCTTTGTGAACCTTCGGGAGTCCATATAGTCTAGGCGGTACCGGACCTTGGGGTAACAATTTCTTAGCGTCACCCTCCGGTAAATCTGCGTCCTTGAGAAGCGCCCTCGTCTTGTTCTCCACCTTCTTTGTAGGGTCAACGCTGATCTTCCGGTAGGAATCGTCATTTAGCAGGCTCTGCATCTTATCAGTGTAGTCCTTATGGGAGACAACAACTGTAGCATTGCCTTTGTCAGCCGGTAAGACAACAATTTCAGAGCGCTCCCTCAGATCACGAATGGCCGCCCTCTCTTTACTGCTGATATTTGACTTCATCGGCTTGGATTTCGTCAACACACGACAAGTTTCACGACGTATTTCCTCGGCTGATTCTGGCGGAAGTCGAGCTGCAACCTGTTCAACAGCACTAACAATTTCTGCGACTGGAGTGAACTTGGGGGTGGGAGCGAAGTTGAGACCTTTCTGCAAAACCGAGACTGCATCATCACTCAACACCATGCCACTCAAATTGATGACAGTCTTGCACGGAACCTGCAGAGATGGTTTGTCAAGGAGACGTGAGAACTTAGCTGTTTGACGTCCCGTAGCCTTCTTATGGGCGGAATCAGCTGACACCCAGGTGACACCATCAATCCAATCCCAGGAACAAGAAGTAAACTTACTAGCCAGTTGCAAATGTAGTTTGAGTAATTCCTGTGAGATAAACTCAAGGCTCCGGCGGGTGAATTGCACTCTCTCACGTACCAATGCGAGGCTGGCTCGTTTCTTGATTCTCTTAGCTGCTGCAGAATCGATGTGATGCATAACCTTAGCAAAATTTGGAACAACATTCTCGGAACGACATCTCTTTAGAAAGGCAAGAGTACTTAGCAAACGACATCTACGGTGGCGCAACTTTTCAAATTTCTTCATGCTGCGATACATCTCCTCCCCGTAAAGGTGTATGATGTGATTCTTGAGTTTCTCCCGGCGTATTTGATAGTCAAAATATCCACGGGTGTGCTGCCGGTCTATAGTGTCCAACGGGCACAATATTTCGGCGATCATACATGTCGCCATCATCAGGTGAACTGACGGACTGAGCTCCTGTGAACGTGCCGGCACGGAGATCCGTACGCTATGGCTGCTCAGAGGGAACTGGGTTCTGTCGCGGCGGCGGCCGATTTAAATACCCTCCGCCCGCGGCGCGCTCCCTCCGCCGTCCGCGCCCCGCGCCACGGTCGCGCGGTGGAACAGATTGCGACGGCGTCTGAGATGACGTCGGAGTGATGGCTCTGTCCGCCGTGGTCGTCACAACTATACGTTTGCTCGATTTACTCTTGATTAACCCGATCGCTGGTTCCCAAGCCTTGCTAAGATTATAGCCACAGTCACGGTTTATGAGGTCGTCATTGGTGCGAATTTCGATGGCCTCTCTAACAACGCTGTCCCAGTATCTCGACGTCTGTACCAGAATCCTCGTGCGGTCATATTCCATGGCGTGATTTTCCGACAAACAATGTTCAGCGACCGCCGACTTGCTCGGATACATCAGGCGAGTGTGCCTCTGGTGTTCACGGCATCGATCCTCGACGGTACGCATCGTCTGACCAATATACGACTTGCCACATTGACACGGAATCTGGTACACGCCGGCCTTCCTCAAACCGAGGTCATCTTTGGCGCTCCCCACCAGTGCACGAGTTTTATTTGGAGGACAAAACACAGTTCCGACCCGGTGTTTCTTCAGAATGCGAGCGATTTTCCCCGAGAGTGCGCCTGTGTATGGAATAAATGCAGTGCCTACCTCCTCCCTCGTGACTTCATCCATCTCAAGAGGTTGTGCTGCAGTGGTTGGGCGGAGAGCACGTTGAATCTGCCACTCTGAGTACCCATTTTTCCGAAATACAGTTCTCAGATGTTCCAATTCCTGGGGTAGACTCTCTGCGTCAGAGATAGTGCGCGCCCTATGTACTAGAGTTTTAAGTACCCCATTCCTCTGTGAAGGGTGGTGGCAGCTGTCTGCGTGCAAATACAGATCAGTGTGCGTAGTCTTCCGATACACCCCATGACCTAGGGTGCCGTCAGCCCTTCTCTTGACCATGACGTCAAGGAAAGGTAATTTACCCTCCGTTTCAGTCTCCATAGTGAATTTGATGTTGGGGTGTATGGAGTTTAGATGTGTAAGGAAGTCAAGGAGTTTATCCATACCATGTGGCCAGATGACGAACGTGTCGTCCACGTAACGGAAAAAGCAAGTAGGTTTCCATACGGATGACGACAGGGCTTCCTCCTCGAAGTTCTCCATGTACAAATTCGCTACCACCGGTGAGAGTGGACTACCCATGGCGACTCCCTCCGTTTGTTCGTAGTATTCTCCATTAAAAAGAAAATACGTGGAAGTCAAGACATGCCTAAAAAGTTCAGTGGTCTTCTCGTCAAACTTCTGACTAATCAATTCTAGTGACTCTCGCAGGGGTACCCTCGTAAACAAGGAAACGACGTCAAAACTCACCATGATATCTGACTCATCCAACCTGAAGCTGTCAAGGCGTTTAACAAAATCCACGGAATTACGGATGTGATGAGGGCATTTACCCACATAAGGACTTAATAATCCCGTCAGGTATTTGGCCAACAAATATGTAGGTGCCCTGATGTTGCTGACAATGGGGCGTAATGGTATCCCCTCTTTGTGAACCTTCGGGAGTCCATATAGTCTAGGCGGTACCGGACCTTGGGGTAACAATTTCTTAGCGTCACCCTCCGGTAAATCTGCGTCCTTGAGAAGCGCCCTCGTCTTGTTCTCCACCTTCTTTGTAGGGTCAACGCTGATCTTCCGGTAGGAATCGTCATTTAGCAGGCTCTGCATCTTATCAGTGTAGTCCTTATGGGAGACAACAACTGTAGCATTGCCTTTGTCAGCCGGTAAGACAACAATTTCAGAGCGCTCCCTCAGATCACGAATGGCCGCCCTCTCTTTACTGCTGATATTTGACTTCATCGGCTTGGATTTCGTCAACACACGACAAGTTTCACGACGTATTTCCTCGGCTGATTCTGGCGGAAGTCTAGCTGCAACCTGTTCAACAGCACTAACAATTTCTGCGACTGGAGTGAACTTGGGGGTGGGAGCGAAGTTGAGACCTTTCTGCAAAACCGAGACTGCATCATCACTCAACACCATGCCACTCAAATTGATGACAGTCTTGCACGGAACCTGCAGAGATGGTTTGTCAAGGAGACGTGAGAACTTAGCTGTTTGACGTCCCGTAGCCTTCTTATGGGCGGAATCAGCTGACACCCAGGTGACACCATCAATCCAATCCCAGGAACAAGAAGTAAACTTACTAGCCAGTTGCAAATGTAGTTTGAGTAATTCCTGTGAGATAAACTCAAGGCTCCGGCGGGTGAATTGCACTCTCTCACGTACCAATGCGAGGCTGGCTCGTTTCTTGATTCTCTTAGCTGCTGCAGAATCGATGTGATGCATAACCTTAGCAAAATTTGGAACAACATTCTCGGAACGACATCTCTTTAGAAAGGCAAGAGTACTTAGCAAACGACATCTACGGTGGCGCAACTTTTCAAATTTCTTCATGCTGCGATACATCTCCTCCCCGTAAAGGTGTATGATGTGATTCTTGAGTTTCTGCCGGCGTATTTGATAGTCAAAATATCCACGGGTGTGCTGCCGGTCTATAGTGTCCAACGGGCACAATATTTCGGCGATCATACATGTCGCCATCATCAGGTGAACTGACGGACTGAGCTCCTGTGAACGTGCCGGCACGGAGATCCGTACGCTATGGCTGCTCAGAGGGAACTGGGTTCTGTCGCGGCGGCGGCCGATTTAAATACCCTCCGCCCGCGGCGCGCTCCCTCCGCCGTCCGCGCCCCGCGCCACGGTCGCGCGGTGGAACAGATTGCGACGGCGTCTGAGATGACGTCGGAGTGATGGCTCTGTCCGCCGTGGTCGTCACAACTATACGTTTGCTCGATTTACTCTTGATTAACCCGATCGCTGGTTCCCAAGCCTTGCTAAGATTATAGCCACAGTCACGGTTTATGAGGTCGTCATTGGTGCGAATTTCGATGGCCTCTCTAACAACGCTGTCCCAGTATCTCGACGTCTGTACCAGAATCCTCGTGCGGTCATATTCCATGGCGTGATTTTCCGACAAACAATGTTCAGCGACCGCCGACTTGCTCGGATACATCAGGCGAGTGTGCCTCTGGTGTTCACGGCATCGATCCTCGACGGTACGCATCGTCTGACCAATATACGACTTGCCACATTGACGCGGAATCTGGTACACGCCGGCCTTCCTCAAACCGAGGTCATCTTTGGCGCTCCCCACCAGTGCACGAGTTTTATTTGGAGGACAAAACACAGTTCCGACCCGGTGTTTCTTCAGAATGCGAGCGATTTTCCCCGAGAGTGCGCCTGTGTATGGAATAAATGCAGTGCCTACCTCCTCCCTCGTGACTTCGTCCATCTCAAGAGGTTGTGCTGCAGTGGTTGGGCGGAGAGCACGTTGAATCTGCCACTCTGAGTACCCATTTTTCCGAAATACAGTTCTCAGATGTTCCAATTCCTGGGGTAGACTCTCTGCGTCAGAGATAGTGCGCGCCCTATGTACTAGAGTTTTAAGTACCCCATTCCTCTGTGAAGGGTGGTGGCAGCTGTCTGCGTGCAAATACAGATCAGTGTGCGTAGTCTTCCGATACACCCCATGACCTAGGGTGCCGTCAGCCCTTCTCTTGACCAAGTCGTCAAGGAAAGGTAATTTACCCTCCGTTTCAGTCTCCATAGTGAATTTGATGTTGGGGTGTATGGAGTTTAGATGTGTAAGGAAGTCAAGGAGTTTATCCATACCATGTGGCCAGATGGCGAACGTGTCGTCCACGTAACGGAAAAAGCAAGTAGGTTTCCATACGGATGACGACAGGGCTTCCTCCTCGAAGTTCTCCATGTACAAATTCGCTACCACCGGTGAGAGTGGACTACCCATGGCGACTCCCTCCGTTTGTTCGTAGTATTCTCCATTAAAAAGAAAATACGTGGAAGTCAAGACATGCCTAAAAAGTTCAGTGGTCTTCTCGTCAAACTTCTGACTAATCAATTCTAGTGACTCTCGCAGGGGTACCCTCGTAAACAAGGAAACGACGTCAAAACTCACCATGATATCTGACTCATCCAACCTGAAGCTGTCAAGGCGTTTAACAAAATCCACGGAATTACGGATGTGATGAGGGCATTTACCCACATAAGGACTTAATAATCCCGTCAGGTATTTGGCCAACAAATATGTAGGTGCCCTGATGTTGCTGACAATGGGGCGTAATGGTATCCCCTCTTTGTGAACCTTCGGGAGTCCATATAGTCTAGGCGGTACCGGACCTTGGGGTAACAATTTCTTAGCGTCACCCTCCGGTAAATCTGCGTCCTTGAGAAGCGCCCTCGTCTTGTTCTCCACCTTCTTTGTAGGGTCAACGCTGATCTTCCGGTAGGAATCGTCATTTAGCAGGCTCTGCATCTTATCAGTGTAGTCCTTATGGGAGACAACAACTGTAGCATTGCCTTTGTCAGCCGGTAAGACAACAATTTCAGAGCGCTCCCTCCGATCACGAATGGCCGCCCTCTCTTTACTGCTGATATTTGACTTCATCGGCTTGGATTTCGTCAACGCACGACAAGTTTCACGACGTATTTCCTCGGCTGATTCTGGCGGAAGTCGAGCTGCAACCAGTTCAACAGCACTAACAATTTCTGCGACTGGAGTGAACTTGGGGGTGGGAGCGAAGTTGAGACCTTTCTGCAAAACCGAGACTGCATCATCACTCAACACCATGCCACTCAAATTGATGACAGTCTTGCACGGAACCTGCAGAGATGGTTTGTCAAGGAGACGTGAGAACTTAGCTGTTTGACGTCCCGTAGCCTTCTTATGGGCGGAATCAGCTGACACCCAGGTGACACCATCAATCCAATCCCAGGAACAAGAAGTAAACTTACTAGCCAGTTGCAAATGTAGTTTGAGTAATTCCTGTGAGATAAACTCAAGGCTCCGGCGGGTGAATTGCACTCTCTCACGTACCAATGCGAGGCTGGCTCGTTTCTTGATTCTCTTAGCTGCTGCAGAATCGATGTGATGCATAACCTTAGCAAAATTTGGAACAACATTCTCGGAACGACATCTCTTTAGAAAGGCAAGAGTACTTAGCAAACGACATCTACGGTGGCGCAACTTTTCAAATTTCTTCATGCTGCGATACATCTCCTCCCCGTAAAGGTGTATGATGTGATTCTTGAGTTTCTCCCGGCGTATTTGATAGTCAAAATATCCACGGGTGTGCTGCCGGTCTATAGTGTCCAACGGGCACAATATTTCGGCGATCATACATGTCGCCATCATCAGGTGAACTGACGGACTGAGCTCCTGTGAACGTGCCGGCACGGAGATCCGTACGCTATGGCTGCTCAGAGGGAACTGGGTTCGGTCGCGGCGGCGGCCGATTTAAATACCCTCCGCCCGCGGCGCGCTCCCTCCGCCGTCCGCGCCCCGCGCCACGGTCGCGCGGTGGAACAGATTGCGACGGCGTCTGAGATGACGTCGGAGTGATGGCTCTGTCCGCCGTGGTCGTCACAACTATACGTTTGCTCGATTTACTCTTGATTAACCCGATCGCTGGTTCCCAAGCCTTGCTAAGATTATAGCCACAGTCACGGTTTATGAGGTCGTCATTGGTGCGAATTTCGATGGCCTCTCTAACAACGCTGTCCCAGTATCTCGACGTCTGTACCAGAATCCTCGTGCGGTCATATTCCATGGCGTGATTTTCCGACAAACAATGTTCAGCGACCGCCGACTTGCTCGGATACATCAGGCGAGTGTGCCTCTGGTGTTCACGGCATCGATCCTCGACGGTACGCATCGTCTGACCAATATACGACTTGCCACATTGACACGGAATCTGGTACACGCCGGCCTTCCTCAAACCGAGGTCATCTTTGGCGCTCCCCACCAGTGCACGAGTTTTATTTGGAGGACAAAACACAGTTCCGACCCGGTGTTTCTTCAGAATGCGAGCGATTTTCCCCGAGAGTGCGCCTGTGTATGGAATAAATGCAGTGCCTACCTCCTCCCTCGTGACTTCATCCATCTCAAGAGGTTGTGCTGCAGTGGTTGGGCGGAGAGCACGTTGAATCTGCCACTCTGAGTACCCATTTTTCCGAAATACAGTTCTCAGATGTTCCAATTCCTGGGGTAGACTCTCTGGTCAGAGATAGTGCGCGCCCTATGTACTAGAGTTTTAAGTACCCCATTCCTCTGTGAAGGGTGGTGGCAGCTGTCTGCGTGCAAATACAGATCAGTGTGCGTAGTCTCCGATACACCCCATGACCTAGGGTGCCGTCAGCCCTTCTTTTGACCAAGACGTCAAGGAAAGGTAATTTACCCTCCGTTTCAGTCTCCATAGTGAATTTGATGTTGGGGTGTATGGAGTTTAGATGTGTAAGGAAGTCAAGGAGTTTATCCATACCATGTGGCCAGATGACGAACGTGTCGTCCACGTAACGGAAAAAGCAAGTAGGTTTCCATACGGATGACGACAGGGCTTCCTCCTCGAAGTTCTCCATGTACAAATTCGCTACCACCGATGAGAGTGGACTACCCATGGCGACTCCCTCCGTTTGTTCGTAGTATTCTCCATTAAAAAGAAAATACGTGGAAGTCAAGATATGCCTAAAAAGTTCAGTGGTCTTCTCGTCAAACTTCTGACTAATCAATTCTAGTGACTCTCGCAGGGGTACCCTCGTAAACAAGGAAACGACGTCAAAACTCACCATGATATCTGACTCATCCAACCTGAAGCTGTCAAGGCGTTTAACAAAATCCACGGAATTACGGATGTGATGAGGGCATTTACCCACATAAGGACTTAATAATCCCGTCAGCAAACGTATAGTTGTGACGACCATGGCGGACAGAGCCATTACTCCGACGTCATCTCAGACGCCGTCGCAATCTGTTCCACCGCGTGACCGTGGCGCGGGGCGCGGACGGCGGAGGGAGCGCGCCGCGGGCGGAGGGTATTTAAATCGGCCGCCGCCGCGACAGAACCCAGTTCCCTCTGAGCAGCCATAGCGTACGGATCTCCGTGCCGGCACGTTCACAGGAGCTCAGTCCGTCAGTTCACCTGATGATGGCGACATGTATGATCGCCGAAATATTGTGCCCGTTGGACACTATAGACCGGCAGCACACCCGTGGATATTTTGACTATCAAATACGCCGGGAGAAACTCAAGAATCACATCATACACCTTTACGGGGAGGAGATGTATCGCAGCATGAAGAAATTTCAAAAGTTGCGCCACCGTAGATGTCGTATGCTAAGTACTCTTGCCTTTCTAAAGAGATGTCGTTCCGAGAATGTTGTTCCAAATTTTGCTAAGGTTATGCATCACATCGATTCTGCAGCAGCTAAGAGAATCAAGAAACGAGCCAGCCTCGCATTGGTACGTGAGAGAGTGCAATTCACCCGCCGGAGCCTTGAGTTTATCTCACAGGAATTACTCAAACTACATTTGCAACTGGCTAGTAAGTTTACTTCTTGTTCCTGGGATTGGATTGATGGTGTCACCTGGGTGTCAGCTGATTCCGCCCATAAGAAGGCTACGGGACGTCAAACAGCTAAGTTCTCACGTCTCCTTGACAAACCATCTCTGCAGGTTCCGTGCAAGACTGTCATCAATTTGAGTGGCATGGTGTTGAGTGATGATGCAGTCTCGGTTTTGCAGAAAGGTCTCAACTTCGCTCCCACCCCCAAGTTCACTCCAGTCGCAGAAATTGTTAGTGCTGTTGAACAGGTTGCAGCTCGACTTCCGCCAGAATCAGCCGAGGAAATACGTCGTGAAACTTGTCGTGCGTTGACGAAATCCAAGCCGATGAAGTCAAATATCAGCAGTAAAGAGAGGGCGGCCATTCGTGATCTGAGGGAGCGCTCTGAAATTGTTGTCTTACCGGCTGACAAAGGCAATGCTACAGTTGTTGTCTCCCATAAGGACTACACTGATAAGATGCAGAGCCTGCTAAATGACGATTCCTACCGGAAGATCAGCGTTGACCCTACAAAGAAGGTGGAGAACAAGACGAGGGCGCTTCTCAAGGACGCAGATTTACCGGAGGGTGACGCTAAGAAATTGTTACCCCAAGGTCCGGTACCGCCTAGACTATATGGACTCCCGAAGGTTCACAAAGAGGGGATACCATTACGCCCCATTGTCAGCAACATCAGGGCACCTACATATTTGTTGGCCAAATACCTGACGGGATTATTAAGTCCTTATGTGGGTAAATGCCCTCATCACATCCGTAATTCCGTGGATTTTGTTAAACGCCTTGACAGCTTCAGGTTGGATGAGTCAGATATCATGGTGAGTTTTGACGTCGTTTCCTTGTTTACGAGGGTACCCCTGCGAGAGTCACTAGAATTGATTAGTCAGAAGTTTGACGAGAAGACCACTGAACTTTTTAGGCATGTCTTGACTTCCACGTATTTTCTTTTTAATGGAGAATACTACGAACAAACGGAGGGAGTCGCCATGGGTAGTCCACTCTCACCGGTGGTAGCGAATTTGTACATGGAGAACTTCGAGGAGGAAGCCCTGTCGTCATCCGTATGGAAACCTACTTGCTTTTTCCGTTACGTGGACGACACGTTCGTCATCTGGCCACATGGTATGGATAAACTCCTTGACTTCCTTACACATCTAAACTCCATACACCCCAACATCAAATTCACTATGGAGACTGAAACGGAGGGTAAATTACCTTTCCTTGACGTCATGGTCAAGAGAAGGGCTGACGGCACCCTAGGTCATGGGGTGTATCGGAAGACTACGCACACTGATCTGTATTTGCACGCAGACAGCTGCCACCACCCTTCACAGAGGAATGGGGTACTTAAAACTCTAGTACATAGGGCGCGCACTATCTCTGACGCAGAGAGTCTACCCCAGGAATTGGAACATCTGAGAACTGTATTTCGGAAAAATGGGTACTCAGAGTGGCAGATTCAACGTGCTCTCCGCCCAACCACTGCAGCACAACCTCTTGAGATGGATGAAGTCACGAGGGAGGAGGTAGGCACTGCATTTATTCCATACACAGGCGCACTCTCGGGGAAAATCGCTCGCATTCTGAAGAAACACCGGGTCGGAACTGTGTTTTGTCCTCCAAATAAAACTCGTGCACTGGTGGGGAGCGCCAAAGATGACCTCGGTTTGAGGAAGGCCGGCGTGTACCAGATTCCGTGTCAATGTGGCAAGTCGTATATTGGTCAGACGATGCGTACCGTCGAGGATCGATGCCGTGAACACCAGAGGCACACTCGCCTGATGTATCCGAGCAAGTCGGCGGTCGCTGAACATTGTTTGTCGGAAAATCACGCCATGGAATATGACCGCACGAGGATTCTGGTACAGACGTCGAGATACTGGGACAGCGTTGTTAGAGAGGCCATCGAAATTCGCACCAATGACGACCTCATAAACCGTGACTGTGGCTATAATCTTAGCAAGGCTTGGGAACCAGCGATCGGGTTAATCAAGAGTAAATCGAGCAAACGTATAGTTGTGACGACCACGGCGGACAGAGCCATCACTCCGACGTCATCTCAGACGCCGTCGCAATCTGTTCCACCGCGCGACCGTGGCGCGGGGCGCGGACGGCGGAGGGAGCGCGCCGCGGGCGGAGGGTATTTAAATCGGCCGCCGCCGCGACCGAACCCAGTTCCCTCTGAGCAGCCACAGCGTACGGATCTCCGTGCCGGCACGTTCACAGGAGCTCAGTCCGTCAGTTCACCTGATGATGGCGACATGTATGATCGCCGAAATATTGTGCCCGTTGGACACTATAGACCGGCAGCACACCCGTGGATATTTTGACTATCAAATACGCCGGGAGAAACTCAAGAATCACAACCATCACATTGCTACCACAGGTTCCTCCTAGTCTGCATCCATGGAAGATGGTCTGTTAGGAGGCTGTGACACGTGTATGCGTTCAGCGTTCCATCTGTTATAAACGGGACTATGAGCTGATAGTTCACTATCCAATATCAAACACTTAGACTCCATGAATGCTGACATTCCACCTGACAAAGATAATGGGGATTGTCAACAGACCAATAGTGCATGTTTCAGCAGCCATGGTTAGTAAATGTGGCTTCATCACTAAAAAACATACATGATATGTCTGGAGTATCTTAACACCCACGTACGGAAGTTAACACAACACTCATAATCCCTTCCATGCAACTCTTGATGTGACAGGGGTGGAACCTATGTTGATGGATAATGCATAGCACACTTGCCGCACCCATGCCAGTTCCTTGTGCAACTACGCAGGAGCTAAGGTGCAGATCAACTGCAACACCACCAAGAACATTAATTTTCCCCTCTTCTGTCATAATTTGTTTCCTTCTGCTATGTTGTCTATGTGTTACATTGGACTGCATAAAAACTGGGACTTTGTACAGGTGCTGATGACTGCGCAGTTGTGTGCCCCACAAATCAAACATTATCGTCATCTACATGTTACACTACCAATTTCATGTAACTGGTTGAAGAAGTTGACAAATGGCTGCCAAGATGGTTGACATCTATTGGGGCACCACACAAAAATAAATTACATTCTTCCTACACTCTCGATACACCATGAGTTTGTTGGCTTTTTCTGCATTGGTAAATCCAGTCATCCACCCATGACTTACTGCTTGGACTGTCACTAATTGACTAGGAAGTCACAGTGCACTCAAGGAACACAAAGGCACCTGCAAGCAAACATAACAACATTGTACCTAGGAACTACACAGATTGAATGGCACAAACAAGTGTTGGTGTTGAAACTTTTCAAAATATGATATCTCACAAATGCAATGCACTAGAATCCAGCTACAAACTCCACAGACATTCTAATTTAACTGACTTTTAGTTTTTTAATGCCAATAGGCATTGTTCCACTTAAAAAAGTATATGTTTGGACAAAAATACACTTTCTAAGAATTATTACAATCTGTTGATTGGCTAACAATACAAGCCCCTGACAAAAAATCTGCTCTGTGAAAACAACACATCAATAGGATTTTCCATTTCTGCAGTAATTGTGGTGCATGTTTTATCTGATTCACCCTGTATAAGAAAGTGAAAATAGTTACTGTAGTTACTATAGGTGTATATTATATTTTATATTTATTAATACCAGAATGAGCTTGGGATTTTGTGGCTGTGGACCAAGATGATTCACTGCCTTATGGCCAGGAAGAATGGCATGCGTTACCACTGGGATCCATTTATGTGATATACACACATATAGTGACAAATACTATTTCAGGATGCGACACAACAGCACTTACAGCATATATTCAAGGATATGAAAGAGAAATCCTGATGATCATATTACATAAGACAGTTTTAAGAAAGACATAACAAGTGACCAACACACTTAATTTCAAAATTTTGGGTACTGAAGTATCTTCAGGATCCATGATATTTGTACTAAGGTATGTCATTTGGTGGATGGAGCAAGGGGAGTGGGGGGAGGTTAAACATATTTGTTACAGTAAGAACAAACATTATTTATGGAACATAGAACTTTACAGAGCCAACGTAAGATACAATTAAGTACAGGTTGCACACAGCACTGAATACATTAAATGGACATCAGTTATACAGGCTACAGAATAGGCTGCACACTAATTCACAATTGCTTAAATAATACTGTTTCTTTCGCACCACAATGTGCCACAGTGCCAACACAGTTAGCCTCTATCAGGGGGCATGTGAGCTATATGGATGTGCGATCTCTGAATCTGCATGCGTCATAAGTGAAAGTACATCAATTTGGCAATGCAATAATTCAAGAAATTATTCTTTCATAGATAACAACACAGTTTTCCATTAACTGTAAAGTACTGTTGAAAGTTGAAGGCTGACTGGATAATCACAGTGGGAAGAACGTTAATGTCAACAATAAGTAAAATGGAAGTGTCTTATATTTATGGAATTGAATGTACAGTTATGAATATAAATGATGTGGTTTGTTACAAGGACCCTTTTGTGCCCTTCCTAGTGGCTGATTCCTATTACAGTGTATTGCGACAAATTATAGTGAAGGTATTGTTATATATGAATGTGGTCTATGGGCTCTGTGTCCTGGCTACAGCAAAGAATGTATTATATTCTGATGCATTATAACAAAGTTTAAAATGTGAAAACTCATGAAGAGTCATAGCATTAATTAATACTGTGATTATGGAACCTTTTATCTTTTATCCTTCAGGGTTAGGTACCTATGTGGTGTATACTGCAGTTATGTGAAGGAGTGGGTATTCATGGAAACACTAATAACATTTACTATGGCCTTAGTACTCTTTGTCCCATATGAAAGGTAGAATCCATCCTTCCCTGCTACAAGAAGTACCAATTTATCAGTAATTACTGTGATCTTTGTACCCTGTGCAGAGAAACAATAGTTGGCCCTGATACAGTGAAATACTAGTTTTGTGGTTGGAATTTGCTCAGGTAGGAGAGTCAATCAGAAATAACACTGTATAAATTACTTGAAAGGCTGGATGAAACATGGCATGCTCTAAAAGTTGTCTACTATGAGAGATATGCTCTAGTTAAATTATGTCAATCTCCTAACAAGTTTAGATTATAATTGAAATCACTGTATGTGTCTACCCAAGAACAAATTGTGAATTAAGATTTATGAAACATGATATTGTGTATTTTGTAATGGTTTTTGTAAATTTAATTTTGTGAATAACTAAATCTAAGGAGGGTTTGTTCGGTTTTCTCCAGGGTGATCATAATAATTGCTATGGGTTTTGTATAAGAGAATTTTTACTGTTTTGAATTTACTGAATGCTATGGCTGGGTTTGCTTAATTTTTTTAGGAGAGGTTAGCTTAACTTAGTATAAGCAGTTAAGCTAATTGCTTACCATGAATTACCTAAAGGATTTAGAATGAAGCAAAAGTTGTAACTAGCCAACCAGCTCTCTTTGTAGTTTAGTCCACACATATGGCTAAATCAATACAAAATACAATAGCACATGGTTAAAATATTTTATAGTTTTACCACATCTAAAGAATGTAAGGATGAATTACATGGATAACTACTATAAAGCAATATACAAGTAGCTTTTGCATAAAGCAACCTAACGTCTTAGCACCGAAAGGGAACTTTACATTTTTCTGAATTTATTTTGGAAAAAATAATTGAGGGAATGATATACATAAGACAGATGACACAAATGTACCACGTTGAAAGGTCAACAGACTCTGCTGTTATAATAAGTAAAAGATTATAACAGATAGTCAGCATCTTATGGTCTTGTGGTTAGCAATACTGACTTTCAATCACAGGGCTCCAGGTCTGATTCCTAGATGGGTCAGAGACCTTCTCCGTGCGGGACTAGGTGTGTGTGTGTGTGTGTGTGTGTGTGTGTGTGTGTGTGTGTGTGTGTGTGTGTGTGTGTGTGTGTGTGTTTTATGATCATCACCGATGCACAAGTGCATCAAATAAAAAGACTTGCACTAGATGGCCAAACTCCCCAAAAGAAGGCACATGGGCATATGTGCCTTATGCACATGGCACTTTTTTTTCCTTTCAAGGCCAAGGTCAAGGTCAAATGTGAAGGTTACCTCAAAGTAGTATCTAGTTGTGTTGGTATTCTTTCAATTTCAGTGATGAAGCAAGGAAAATAATAAGTGAATATATACACATATCAACAAAAATTTTGAACCACCACTTTATTTTGAAATTCATGGCATAGGAAACAAAAATTGGCTCTTAGGCTTGTGTTTGTGAGGGCTATCAAGAAAGCGACAGACATTTGCAGTTCAATGTCAGTGTCAAAGCAATATGCAGTGAGCCATGTCTCCAATGCTGGGAAGAGATGTTCGTCACTCAGTGCCAAGTCTGGGCTGTATGGTGGGTTATCAAACACCTTCCATACAAAATATGTGTGGAATTTTTGGTTCAAAATGGTTCAAATGGCTCTGAGCACTATGGGACTTAACAGCGGAGGTCATCAGTCCCCTAGAACTTAGAACTACTTAAACCTAACTAACCTAAGGACATTACACACATCCATGCCAGAGGCAGGATTCGAACCTGCGACCGTAGCGGTCGTGTGGTTCCAGACTGAAGCACCTAGAACTGCTCGGCCACTCCAGCCGGCTTTCGTTTGGTAAGTCACATCATCTTTGTTTTTTGATATATTTTTCCCACGTGGAATGTTTCCCTCTATTATATTAATATAACATAAATAGATAGATAAAAAAATATACTCACCACGCAGCATCAGGTGAACAAACACACAAAAGAATTTGACGTTTAAAAGCTTTCGGAGTGAGTGGCTCCTTCTTCTGGCAGGAGAGTTGAAGGGGAAGGAAGAAGGGTGAATGAAAAGGACTGGAGAGGTTTAGGTAAAGGGGTACAGTTCAGAACAGTCACACAGGACCCCGGGTCAGGGGCGACTTACAAGATGGGATGAGAAGGAAAGACTGATTGTTGGGGACTGCACCGGATGAGATTTGAAAACATGAGAGCTTAAAAGTGGAAGACAGAGCAATAAGCAAGATGGAGATAACTATTAAAACATCATATTTGAGTCAATAAGACTGAAAAGCTAAGTGCATTGTATGTAACAGAGATGGGAAGGGGTATGGCAAAAAATAGACAAGTCAGAAAATGAAAGGCGTAGAAAACTAAACTGGAGTGTAGAAAGGAGTAGCTACTGTGAATAAATGCTGAGATGAAAGGAATTAACGTAAATTAAGGCCAGGTGGGTGACAAGAACCAAGGACATGTTGTAGTGCTTCTTCCCACCTGCAGAGTTCTGAGAAGCTGGTGTCTGGGGGAAGAATTCCGGTGACGCATGTGGTGAAACAGGTGCCAAGGTCATGACTGTCATGTTCTACAGCATTCTCTGTAACAGGATATTGCATGTTGCCTGTAAACACCCTCTGCCTATGCCTGTTCATCCTGACTGATAACTGGGTGGTAGTCACGCCAATGTAAAAGGCCAACAGTGTTCATATAAAACCTGGTATATGACAATGTTTCACAGGTGGCTCTACCTTTATATGTTCTGCCAGTTACAGGGCTGGAATAGGTGGTGCTAGGAGGGTGTGTAGTGCAATTCTTGCAGTGAGGATGGTCACAGGCGTAGGAGCCATAGGATAGGTAGATGGGTGCAGAAGGAGCGTAAGGTCTGACAGGTATACTGCGGAGATTGGGAGGGCAACAAAAAGTTATTCTAGGTGTGGTGGGCAAAATCTCAGACAGAATGAATCTCATTTCAGGGCATGATTTTAAGAAGTCATGGCTTTGTCAAAGTAGCTGATTGATACATTCAAAACCAGGATGATACTTTGTGAAAAGAGGTGTGCTCTGAAGTTGTTTTTTTGGAGGGATCAACAGTACCAAGATTGGATGTGATGGTCTGAGAAATCTGCTTTTGAATTAGGCTGTTGGGATAATTATGGCCAGTGAAGGCTGAAGTGAGAGAGTCTGCATCCGAACAAATACATTTGCCTCAAATGCCAAGGCTGTAAGCTCTCAGGTTTTCAAATCTCATCCGGTGCAGTCCCAGTGCAGACCCAACAATCAGTCTTTCCATGGCCTGAAAACTGACAACCAACACCTACATTTAGAGAGTCCACAATAACACTTCTCTGAAAAAAGTGCATCTCTGCTGCTAGAATTCATGTATGTAACATCAAGGAGCAGAGTCTGTGACTGCTAAGTAACTGTGTAATAACTACGTAGCTTAAAGTCCTGGACAGGCTGGCAACCTCATGACATCTATGTATCGAGACATATTCTCTTTCATGAACATTTCTGAATTCTTCTGTGAATTACTTCAGACTGCAAAATTGTATTGTGTCAACAACATGGGGTTACAGGAAATAGGATATAGTGCAGGGAGAGTTCCCCCAGCACAATTCAGAAAACCTTGTGTTTTTTGGAAGGATCTAGATGGTGCAGGCTGTAGAACAGTCATTGAAGAGGGTACATTGTATGGGGCAGTATGTTTAGCAACTGAGTGGTCCAGCTGTATTTTGGTCACAGTTTATCAGTAGCCAAGCACTTCTTGTTGGCTGCTATGCACAGGTAGAAAGCAGCACAGCAATTGCAGCTTAGTTTGTAGATCACATGGCTGCTTCACATGTAGCCATGCCTTTGATGGTATAGGTGATGCCTGAGCCTGGACTAGAGTAGGTCGTGGTGTATGGGACAGGTCTGGCACCTAAATTTAGTGCAGAGATTCAAGCCATTAGGCAAGGGTTTCGGAGTGGCTGTGGAACGGGTATGGACAAGGATATTGCACAGGTTTGGTGGGAGATGGAATATCACTGTGGAATGAGTGGGGAAGATAGTGGCTAAAAAGTCCCTGATTTCAGGGCACAACAAGAGGCAGTCAAATCCTGAGGAGAACATGATGTAGTTGCTCCAGTCCTGGCCGGTATTGAGTCACAAGAGGAGTGGTCCTCTGTGGCTGGATGGTGGGAGTTGTTAGGTGACTAGAGACAAAAGGTATGGGAGATCTGTTTCTGTACAAAGTTAAGGTGGTAATTTCAGTCTATGTAGGACCCAGTGACACCCTTGGTGTATTTGGAAAAGGATTGCTTGACACTACAGATGCAGGTGTGAAAGTGGAGTTATTGCTGGTGGTCAGTTGATTTTATTTGGAAGGAGATACTGATTCAATCATCTTTGAAGTGGAAATTATGATAAAGGAAGGTGGCTTGCTGGGTTGAGGAGGAACAGGTGCAGTAAATGAGGGAGAAGGTGTTGATGTTCTGGAGGAATGTGGATAGGACATCCTCACACATCCAGATCATGAAGACTTCATGAGTGATTCTGGATCAGGTGAAGGGGATTCTGGATGATCAGGAAGAATTCACCTAGATGGCTCATTAATAGGATGACATAGGATGGTGCCTTGGGGGTGTGCATTGATGTACCATGGGTTTGTTTGTAGGTGAAGCCTTCAAAGGAGAAGTAATTGTGGGTAAGAATATAGTTGGTCCTGGTGGCCAGGAAGGAGGTTTTAGGTTTGACGTCGTTTGGCATTGGTAAAGACAGCACTGAACAGTGACTAGGCCATGGGCATTGGGGATTTTAGAGTAAAGCAGGCATTTTCAATTTCCAAAAGCTGTTCCTTTATGATTTTGCCTTGGGCAAAAGGGTTTAACTAGTTGCCCAATTTTTCTACTCACTACAAAACTATCTTTAACCGAATTGTCACATTGTGTCCTCAGTCTGATAAACATTTGCTGCTCCTTTTTCAAATCAAAAATTAATATTTTAATTTTATCTTTCTACAATTGCCCTGTAAGCCATTGTCCAACAATGTGCTTCAAAGAAACGTGCCTTTTGTACTACATTCCTTCATAACTGATAGTGATTCACTACACAACAAGCAGACTGGATACCGCTGTTCAAATTGGTACATTCTGTGAATAGTTGATACTTTTGTACCATTGTTATTTACTACTAATGTTTGTGATCTATCAGTGCAACCTGTTTCTTCCCCTCTCCACAAGCACACGAGTGCATGGGCCATAACTTTCCATTCAGAGTAAGATATGTTTTCCTTTATTGTTAAAAATCCAGTGGTGGCAAAGTTGCACTGGTCATAAGCAGAGTAAGCAGAAGTTTCACTGGTCTGTGTCACGAGCTGCAAACTAGAGGTGATGAGTGTGTCAGTGGAAATATCAGAAAATGCATCCCATGCAGGGTACAATGCACTGCACCATACTTTCTCTCCTATGGATTTCTTTTGCAGGCCAGACAGGAACCAACTGAAGCAAATCTGGCGCAAGGTCCACCAGTTGCCCAGTTGTGGCATTGGAGGAGGTGGCATCAACAATGACAAGCAGGGCACCATGTGGTAAAGGATCAGGAAATGTGGAGAGGCATTGGATGAAATGGTTGCTGTCTTTTATACAGGATGGTAGGTTACAGATACTGGGATGAAGGTGTTGGTCCATGAGAGCAGAGATTCTCTCCATCAGGGCACACTGACTGATCACAATGGGGCATCCTGGATTGTTGGTTTTATGGACTTTGGGAAGAAAGTAGAGGGTAAGAGTGCAGTGAGTGGTAGAGCTGAGAGAGATAGATCAGGGGAGAGGTTCTGGGATAAGTCTGAGGGTTTGAGGAGAGGCTGGAGATCCTCTTCAATTTCTTGAATGGGGTCCAGATGTCCAATAGTATCTTCAGTCTCTCCTCAAATTTTTATGCCCACCCCGGAATCTCTCCCCTATCTATTTTCTCATCTCTAAAAATCCCTACAATCTTATAATCCTATCCTCTACATACTTCTAAAGTCCAAAAATCCAACCACATTGAGGCCAGTTACTGTATCCCCAATGACAAAACTCCACTCTCTTGGACCTACACCTCAGCCCATTACCGATAGTATACACTCCTACACAAAAGACACCAAACATTTCCTCCACTGACACTCTGCACATCACAAGGCACCCTGCTCATCATTACTGATGCCACCTGCATCTACATTAACATCCTCAATGTCCATGGCCTTGCCACTATTGAACACTATCTTTCGCAATGCCTGACTTCCTCCTTCCTGATCACAATGACCAAGTCTGTCCTCATTGCTTTATCTTTAAAGGCATCACCTACAAACAAATCAGTGGCCCAGCAATGGGCACCCTGATGGCACCATTCTATGCCAACCTATTTATGGGCCATCTAGAGGAACCCTTCCCTCCTAACCACTCATAATCTCAAATCTTTCGTCTGGTTCAGATACTCTGATGACATCTTCGTGATCCAGATTGAGGGTGAGGATGCCCTATCCACATTCCCACATTCCTCCAGAACCTCAACACCTCCCCCCCCCCCCCCCCAAACATTTCAGCTGATCCTCCTACACCCAACAAGCCAGCTTTCTTAGCTGTAACTTCTACCTCAAAGAGGGTTACGTCAGTACCTCTGCCCCTATTCAACCAACAAACCATTAGTGATACCTGCACTCTGACACCTGCTATCCATTATATAGCAATAAATCCCTTCTATACAGCCTAGACACCTGTGGCAGTCTCATCTATAGTGATGAGCAGTCTCTCTCCAAACATACCAAGTATCTCACTGAGGGCTTCACTGATCAAAATTACCCTCTCAGCCTTGTACGGAAACAAATCTCTCATGTTTTGTCTCTATAGTCACCTACAACCTCCCACAACCACACCATCCAGCCACAAGTGGATCACTCCTCTTCTTACTCAGTATCAACCAGAACTGGAGCTAATAAATCACTTTCTCACCTAAGGTTTTGACTACCTCTCTTTGTCCCTGGTATTAGGAATATACTATGTACCATCCTCCCCACCCCTCCCCCAGTGGAATTCTGTTGCACACTGAACCTACTCAATATATGCGTAGGCTTCCATGGTCAGAGTCAGTCACATAAAAGTTTTCTGGGTATGGTATCGCATCATAATGTATAATGTATAAAACCAAGTACGAAAGATAAGCAAGAGATAGACAAACTGCAGCCAACAGTGCACCTACCTTATGTGAAAAATGTTACTGCCCAAATACACAAACACCTTCACCAGGTTGGAGTGCAGCCTGTCTTCTATAGTGGTTGCAGGATTCAGGACTTGCTAGGCTCCACTAAGGACAAGGTGGATGCATTACACACTGCAGGTGTGTACAAGGTGGAATGCGAATGTGGAGAGGCATACATCATCGAGACTGGCAGGCCAATAGCAACACACATTGGGAACACGAGCACTATATTTGTCTATGGCAACACATAAAATCTGCAGCCATAGAAAACCAGCAAGACTGTGGAAAAGAAATAAAATTCTGCAAAGCCTGTTTGTTAGCCAAGCAGCCAGTTATGACAAAATGCAAAATCAGGCCACTGAAATACTTAAACACCCTAGTAACATGGAGAGGATGGATTCAGGCTTGCCCCATCTTGTGTGCCAGCGTTCAGAGCCCAACAAACAGCATTGTCGACACAAGGCACGAGCACTACTTGTGAGTAACTGCTACCACGCGGCTGAAGTCCAGCATTTGGTAAACAGCAGCACAACTTGTCATTCAACGATGACCACCAATCATGGCTCACAACACAAGAACCAACAGACAACAGAGATTACTTTCTCCCTCCACCATGATAACCTATTAAAATAAAGTTCCCTCTCCTTCTTCCTTAAGTGACCAATGAAATGAACTATCTTTTTAAAATTATGAGGTAATGGCGTGTGCAGTGAACAGTAACAACAAAATATAAGAGACACTGCATAACTAGAACGCACCAGTAGATCCAGAAGAAGGCCTCTGCAACAATGGCCAAAACATTGGTTTTTCTCCAGCAGCAGTAGTTTTATACATTATGACACCATACCATTACCAAAGAACTTTTATGTTGACTACTCAATATCCTTGTCCATTCAATCCTACTCCATCCCTTCACCCAGCCCCTTGCCTCATGGCTCATATCCCTGCAGTAGACTTAGATGTGAGACTTGTCCCATATGGCCCCCCACCACCATCTTCTCCAGTTTAGTCACAGGTATCATCTATGCCATCAAAGGCAGGGCCACTGGTGAAAGCAATCACGTAATCTATGAACTAAGCTGCAACCACTGTGCTGCTTTCTATGTGGGCATGACAACCAACAAGCTGTCTGTCTGCATGAAGTGTCTTGTCACTGACAGACTGAGACCAAGATACATCTGGATCACCCAGTTACTGGACATACTGCCCAACACAATGTGCTTCTCTTCAATGACTGCTTCACAGCCTGTGCCATCTGGATTCTTCCTACCAACACCAGCTTCACTGAACTGCACAGGTGGGAACTCTCCCTGCAATATATCCTATGTTCTCATAACCCCCTGACCTCAATCTTCACTAGTCCCCATCCTTTACCCACCTATTCCCCTGCCAGCACTACACAACCATCTATTGCACCAACACACCCACTAGTCTTTTTCCCTTCTCTGCCTTTCTCCTTTTCTGCTCCCCCCCCCCCCCCCCCCCTCCTTAAACCTCCCAACTACAACTAGCAGCCCTACCCTGTCACTAAAATGTCCCCACATGCTCCCACAAACAGCATCACATCTTTCTCCACCGCTACCCTACTATCCCTCCCCCTCCCTGACCCAGCCTCCTCCTTATCCCAACCACCCACAGATTACTTCTTCCATCAGATGCAGTTGCTGTACGCAGTCCAACCTCAGTGGCCAGAGACAGTTTTCATATGTGTGTGAGTTGTGACTGTGTGTGTGTGTGTGTGTGTGTGTGTGTGTGTGTGTGTGTGTGTGTGTGTTCTACTTTAGAAGGACTTTTTGTTGTGACTGTCTGCAACTCAACATCTCTATATGATTAGAAACAATCTATCCTGTTTATAAAATTGTCATTATTCCATCCCAGATTTTCCATTGTTTATAATTGTTAGAGTACTATGGATACTTCCATAAAGATCAGTTTTCAGCTTCTCATTGAACTTCCACTGAAGACATTCCAAGGACCACCACAGGTAATGCACATTGCAGCATTCAGTATCTTAAGGGTTTACACATACTTTTACAGCAACCTTTCTCTCCTTATAGGGATAATTTACTACAATGAATCATTGTTCCCTCTATCTATCTCACTTCAGAAAAGCATACCAGTCCCTACATAAGGCCAAGTGCCCCATTAGGTTACATGCTGACTAGCTCATGGAATGAATCCACCCCTCTCTCCAATCCCTGATGACCTTATCATAAAAATTCCCTTCTCTGTTACCCCTCCTTTCACAATGATTCCCAAATTTTAAAATTCTGCCAATCCCAACTTCTCACAAAATTAATACCAGGAAAACAAATTTCCATGACATATACCTCCCCAAACCACCTCTGTTTCTTTCACAAGCTGCTATTAATCCCAATTACCTTCACTTTACTGCACAACACTAGTGCTCATCCATCTTTTGGAGAGATGTGTTTCAAATACTACATTCAAAAGTGTTTCAAATTAATGTCATCCTACTCACATCTTGCATTACAACTGCCCAACCAGTTTTGTGAATACCAGTTAGACATCCTAGCATACACGAAATTTACAGTAACCTAATCTCTCTATGACACTGTTGAAGAGGGTTGTCCTTGAAATTTGATGCACATATTCAGAAAGTGTGGAAATTGTGAACTGACATTTTGCATGCACAGTTTCATTAACATGTTGCACAAGTTCATGAGTCACTTTTCTGTCTTCATCATCCACTTTTATCACACAAATCCATGTGACCAGCCTTGAATTATCTGCTGCACCACTGTTGCAACACCATCACTCATAACCTCATGATCAGATACACAACACAATTAATGACAAATCTTGGTGACAATGACTCCTGCTTGCAGGAAACAAATGACAGAACACACCTCAAAACTAACAGAGGATGCAATATCACTGGCCATTTCAATCACTTGCTGCTTACATAATGGCAAACAAAATAATGAGTTGACTGGCACAATATGAATTTCAAAGTCTCTATTTCCAACAATACAGGTACAATGAAGCTACAAGCATTTATTTATTTTAAGTAGCCAGTCAGAAGTTAAATTATGAATAACCCTCTTAGTACCCAGGCCTGCCTTGTAGACCTTTCACCTTCAATATCCCCCAAAGCTCTCTCTCAACAGATCACAACTCCCAAAACCTAAACAAACTCAGACCACACTGGTCAACATATGTGCTAAAGGCCTCAGTCCCAGAAAAGTTTCAGTCATCATCATCCCTACATATAAATTCAATAGCATGTGTATATTGCTGTGAAATCTTCTTGGGCTTTGGTCAGAGACCTTTGGTGGAGGAGAGGTGGATTGCCATTTGATTCTTGGTGCATTAGTCTTGCACAGACTCATGAACACTCAACTGCTTATAGCTGCTACTGCAGAGTTCCATGCCAAAGTTGCATGGTAGCCCTCACCCCTGTTGATGAAACTGTCATGGAGACTTATTTCAATTGATTCTTTAATAATGCTCTCTCAAAAGCTACTAGCTCAACACAAAATTTTTGCTTTCTCAAATGTGAACATATGCCCCACATCCACACCAAGGAATGTATGTTCAAATTTGAGAAAACAAAACCGTGCTAAGCTAGTGGCTTTAGAGAGCATTATTAAAGAATCAACACAGACAGCCAAACCCTACATGGGTGGGAAGGGGTTGAGAGAGATGGGTGCCACTTAGGTATGTATTTGAGATGCCACTGCCATCTCGACACTTTGCCAAAAGATGATAAGAGTGCCAATCACTGAAACATCAAGGAATTTCAATGTAGACACATGAACAGAACCCCAATCTACATTCCTTCTCCTGATCTCTTGACCAGAAATACTTTTTGTCTTCCCCCACCCCCACCAAAGCAAAACCAACAAAAAGCCATCAGTGGATCTTCCCCCTTCAAGTTGATACCACTGCCCAACACAGATCCTCTACCTCTTATACCTAAGTGTCACCTTGTCTTCCACATAATCCTTACCTCAGACCTGGCCTCCCCCTTCTTTCCTGCTAGATCCCTTCTTAAAAAAAACATACCTCACATTGGAGGAAAGGACAACCATCTACGACCATAAAACACTCTGATTTTATCACCTTCTGTGGACCCAAAGTTTCAACAAATTTAATTATGAAACTCAGTGATTAACTGGCAGAGTATTTGCCAATGGAGTGAGTGTTACAAATTAAAGCCCTGCCACAGTGATCCCATTCTGGATGTCCACAGATGGACGTCCAATTTCTACTAAGATCCGAAGGCCAGTCCTGAAACCTTGCCCCAGTCGATTTCCATCCTCATTGCGACTACACCCTGCACAACCACCTCCCACATCCCTCCAAAAATAACCCTAGCTACCCCTACCCAGTAGCTGGTTATTGTGTACCTATGATAATGAACTCAGCTCCTATTGATCAACACATCCAACCACCATTGTTTTCAACCTCACTTCCCTTATATGACACAGACTGTTTTCTTGATCATTGAACCATCCCAAATCCATTACCATCTGGATCACTGCTTGTCACTGCTGATATCAGTTCCCTATACATCACCATCCCCTATGTCTCAGTCTTGCCATTATCAAACAATATCTCTCTCAATTTCCTACTACTTCCAAATCTGTCACCGGCCGGGGTGGCCGAGAAGTTCTAGGCGCTACAGTCTGGAACCGTGCGACCGCTACGGTCACTGTCCTTAGGTTAGTTAGGTCTAAGTAGTTCTAAGTTATAGGGGACTGATGACCTTAGAAGTTAAGTCCCATAGTGCTCAGAGCCATTTCCAAATCTGTCACCTCCTTCCTTATACACCTGATCAACTATTTCCTGACCAATAACTGCTTCTCCTTTGTGGGAAAGATACACAGACAAATCCATGTCATTGTCACATCTGCAACACAGCTTCCTCATATGTCAAGCTGTTTCTGTGCCATCCAGAGAAAACTTTCTTATCCAACTGTGATCCTAAATACCTTATTCAGTTCAGTTCATTGATGATAACTTCATTTCTGCACCAAGTGCCAAGACATTCTAGTCTTGATTCCTCCACAGCCTCAACATCTTTCCTCCCATTCATTTCACCTGCTCTTCCTCAGCCAAATCTATAACCTTCCTGGATGTGACTTTGTCCTATCTGACAGCTGCATGAAAACCTGTCCATATCAAGCCCTCCACGATTCACAGTACCTCCAATCTGATACCTTCCAGCCATTTCTTAGTAAAAGGTTTTGTAATGTGCCATAACTCTGTGGTAGACACTGAGGGCAAACTACTCACCTCAATTCATTATGGAAATAATTTGCAGACTGATGTAGAAGTAAAGGAAGGTTGTCATAGCAAAATCTTTGGTTATATTTATAAGTTGTTGTGCTTGTACTGCTGTAGAAAAGGGTGAGAGGTAGAAAGGATGAGACTAATTTGGTGGTGCTGAGTGTTCCAGCCAAGTAGCATAATGAGCAGCAAAGATGATACCAGAAGTTGCAGCAGGCCGTTATCTGAAGTATAACACCTCACCAGAAAAATTGGCATTAGTAAAAGTGTCAATACAGCTGTTTGTTCATTTATTTTATTGGTTCCTCACTGATTCAATGGTTTGAATGGACAGTATAATTTGGAAAGGGGGACAAATTGGACCAACTTGGTGATAGATCAGACCTTGCATGAACTAGAAGCAAAAGTGCTGAATGTTCATCGAAAATCATGGCAGTAGATATATTGGGTGTTAATTTCTCAAAGGTTAGCAGAAGTTTTGGATGTAAAGATGTGTCAGATAGTTACAATTTTTAGTCAATATTACATCAAAGGAGAGATCTTACAAGACTTATTGGTGATTAATAGGGTGCACATAAATAACTGAATCCATAGGAATTTCATGTGAATTGGATGTACACAAAACAAATTAATTGTAATTTTGTGGTCTTTGATTGTTGGAAATATTTAATCGGTAGGAGTTCAATTAGTGTTCCAATATTCTGGAATTGTGGTCTGCCCGACAATGTTCTCATGGTGAAGAATAGTATCTGATTGTATTGTGGAAACTGGTTGTATGGATGTTGCATTGAGTGTGTAGTTATGACTCATTTGCATTTTGTAACAGATGCTTGCAATATTCTATATGACTGTGGAACTCTTAAATTATACAACAGTGTAACTGACTAGAAATTGTCTAAGGATTCTCACCAGGTTTTGTTGCATATTTTTGTACCATCAAAGAACCATAAGACAACCCAAGAGCAGTGCTATTATCCACTTAAAGGAAAAATCAGTGATGAGTGTCTGAAGTGTTTAACATTTTATGGGAGGAAGCGTTAGTCAGGAGCCAATTGCTGAGAGACTGAGATTTTTGCTATTATTGTTAAATGTAGCACAAAAGTGGTGGTGGCAATTTTTTTTTTTTTTTTTTTTAATATTTCATTTGGAGCACAAGAACACTCATGGATATTGGCAATCAATTGCATTAACACTTAAAAAAGTAAACAATGTGTTACTTATAAAAAACAATATCAAAGGTTCTAAACTTCATCATTTTTCCCCATAAAAAATTGAAAGAAAAGATTCCAACTATTCTCATTATCTATTTTGAACATACATGCAAATAGTGGAAGGGCACTATTAAAAAGGAAAAGAAAGGAAATATAATCAGAACAGCACTTAATAAGAAATGTTTGGTGCTAATGTCTGTAGTGGGACAATTACAAAATATTTGGAAGGACTATTTTGCAGAGAAAGTTTAGAACTTGACTGGTGAGTAATTGGTTTTCTTTTGTGTAAGAACATTTCTAACCATATTAATGAAAAGACATCAGTAGGATGATAAAAAAGCAGTTCTAATTATTATAAATAAGTATTTATATTTCAAAATGTAGAAAACATTTAAACTTAATGAGAACAAGCTTGGTCAATGAAGTAAGAAAGAATTTAGGGAGGAACAATATCGAAACAGAAGATATATACAACAGAAAAGCCTTTCAGGGAAAAAGTATTGAAAATAGAAGGATTCTAAGGCAGGGTAGCTAAAAAGACTGGTTCAAAGTAGTCTGAAGGTGGAAAGAAGAAACATAGTGAACTGATGAAATCATGAGAAACTAGCACCTATTAATGCAAGATTATTAGAATAAATGTTATTTGAATGATTAATTTAAATGAAACATCAATATAAACATAAATAATATTTCTCTGACTCTGAGAAAAAGTACATCTTTGCTTGCTTGTTGATACAATTAAGGAACAAAGGACAGAATAAAACCATACAGTTTTGAGGCAACTGAAATAAGGAAGAAAATCAGCAAGGGCAACATTAAAATTTAGTTCTTACTTGATGTTTTACATAATGTTAAGGAGTCTATTTCTAATTTTCTTAATGCCTAGTCATTTTGGATTCAAGTCACATCCAGAATCAGTGACATAAAAGTTAATTTGCAATCCACAATAAAGATTTACTATATATATATTACTACTGACCACTAAGATGACACGCTGAGTTACAGACAGGGTCAAGCTGCTAGAGATGGCAGTCATATGTGTATCAGGTGCACTTGCTTGTGTGAATGACTGGGTGTGTTTACTTTTCTGAAGAAGGCTTTGACCAATAGCTAATGTATATCTCATTTCATTGTGCCTGTCTGCAACTCAACATGTCATCTTTATGGTGAGTAGCAATCTATCTTTCCCTTATATTGTTTATTTTCCAACCTGAACTTTGCATTGTTTGACACCACTATATGTGAAGAAATTGAAGAAATGTATGATGAAATAAAAGAAATTATTCAGATGGTGAAGGGAGATGAAAATTTAATAGTCATGGGTGACTGGAATTCGGTAGTAGGAAAAGGGAGAGAAGGAAATGTAGTAGGTGAATATGGATTGGGGCTAAGGAATGAAAGAGGAAGCCGCCTGGTAGAATTTTGCACAGAGCACAACTTAATGATAGCTATCACTTGGTTCAAGAATCATAAAAGAAGGTTGTATACATGGAAGAAGCCTGGAGATACTGACAGGTTTCAGATAGATTATATAATGGTAAGACAAAGATTTAGGAACCAGGATTTAAATTGTAAGACATTTCCAGGGGCAGATGTGAACTCTGATCACAATCTATTGGTTATGAACTGTAGATTAAAACTGAAGAAACTGCAAAAAGGTGGGAATTTAAGGAGATGGGACCTGGGTAAACTGACTAAACGAGAGGTTGTACAGAGTTTCAGGAAGAGCATAAGGGAACAATTGACAGGAATGGGGGAAAGAAATACAGTAAAAGAAGAATGGGTAGCTTTGAGAGACGAAGTAGTGAAGGCAGCAGAGGATCAAGTAGGTAAAAAGAGGAGAGCTAGTAGAAATCCGTGGGTAACAGAAGAAATATTAAATTTAATTGATGAAAGTAGAAAATATAAAAATGCAGTAAACGAAGCCGGCAAAAAGGAATACAGGGCTATTACAAATGATTGAAGCGATTTCATAAATTCACTGCAGCTCCATTCATTGACATATGGTCACGACACACTACAGATACGTAGAAAAAGTTTTGTTTGGCTGAAGCTGCACTTCAGGTTTCTGCCGTCAGATCGCTCGAGAGCGCAGTGAGACAAAATGGCGACAGGATCCGAGAAAGCGTATGTCGTGCTTGAAATGCACTCACATCAGTCAGTCATAACAGTGCAACGACACTTCAGGACAAAGTTCAACAAAGATCCACCAACTACTAACTCCATTCGGCGATGGTATGTGCAGTTTAAAGCTTCTGGATGCCTCTGTAAGGGGAAATCAACGGGTCGGCCTGCAGTGAGCCCAAGAAAGGGTTGAATGTGTGCGGGCAAATTTCACGCGTAGCTCATGCCAGAACTGGAGACCGACAGGGCCGACTTCATCTTTCAACAGGATGGTGCTCCACCGCACTTCCATCGTGATGTTCGGCATTTCTTAAACGGCAGATTGGAAAACCGATGGATCGGTCGTGGTGGAGATCACGATCAGCAATTCATGCCACGGCCTCCACGCTCTCCCGACTTAACCCCAAGCGATTTCTTTCTGTGGGGTTATGTGAAAGATTCAATGTTTAAACCTCCTCTACCAAGAAACATGCCAGAACTGTGAGCTTGCATCAACGATGCTTTCGAACTCATTGATGGGGACATGCTGTGCCGAGTGTGGGAGGAACTTGATTATTGGCTAGATGTCTGCCGAATCACTAAAGGGGCACATATCGAACATTTGTGAATGCCTAAAAAAACTTTTTTAAGTTTTTGTATGTGTGTGCAAAGCATTGTGAAAATATCTCGAATAATAAAGTTATTGTAGAGCTGTGAAATCGCTTCAATCATTTGTAATAACCCTGTACAAACGTCTCAAAAATGAGATCGACAGGAAGTGCAAAATGGCTAAGCAGGGATGGCCAGAGGACAAATGTAAGGATGTAGAGGCTTAACTCGCTATGGGTAAGATAGATACTGCCTACAGGAAAATTAAAGAGACCTTTGGAGAAAAGAGAACCACTTGTATGAATATCATGAGCTCAGATGGAAACCCAGTTCTAAGCAAAGAAGGGAAAGCAGAAAGGTGGAAGGAGTATATAGAGGGTCTCTACAAGGATGATGCACTTGAGGACAATATTATGGAAATGGAAGAGGATGTAGATTAAGATGAAATGGGAGATACGATACTGCGTGAAGAGTTTGACAGATCACTGAAAGACCTAAGTCGAAACAAGGCCCCGGAAGTAGACAACATTCCATTAGAACTACTGACGGCCTTGGGAGACCCAGTCCTGACAAAACTCTACCATGTGATGAGCAAGATGTATGAGACAGGCAAAATACCCTCAGACTTCCAGAAGAATATAATAATTCCAATCCCAAAGAAAGCAGGTGCTGGCAGATGTGAAAATTACCGAACAATCAGTTTAATAAGTCACGGATGCAAAATACTAATGTGAATTCTTTACAGATGAATGGAAAAACTGGTAGAAGCCGACCTCGGGGAAGATCAGTTTGGATTCCATAGAAATATATGAACACGTGAGGCAATACTGACCCTACGACTTATCTTAGAAGATGAACATCAACAAAAGCAAAACAAGGATAATGGAATGTAGTTGAATTAAGTCGGGTGATGCTGAGGGAATCAGATTAGGAAATGAAACACTTATAGTAGTAAAGGAGTTTTGCTATTTGGGGAGCAAAATAACTGATGGTGGTCGAAGTAGAGAGGATATAAAATGTAGACTGGCAATGGCAAGGAAAGCGTTTATGAAGAAGAGGAATTTGTTAACATCGAGTATAGATTTAAGTGTCAGGAAGATGTTTCTGAGAGTATTTGTATGGAGTGTACCCATGCATGGAAGTGAAACATGGACGATAAATAGTATGGACAAGAAGAGAATAGAAGCTTTCGAAATGTGGTGCTTCACAAGAATGCTGAAGATTAGATGGGTAGATCACATAACTAATGAGGAGGTACTGAATAGGATTGGGGAGAAGCGAAGTTTGTGGTACTACTTGACTAGAAGAAGGGATCGGTTGGTAGGACATGTTCTGAGGCATCAAGGGATCACCAATTTAGTATTCGAGGGCAGTATGGAGGGTAAAAATTATAGAGGAAGAGCAAGAGATGAATACACTAAGCAGATTCAGAAGGATGTTTGTTGCAGTACGTACCGGGAGATGAAGAAGCTTGACAGGTTAGAGAAGCATGGAGAGCTGCATCAAACCAGTCTCAGGACTGAAGACCACAACAACAACAACATTAATTCAATGCATCTGATAATTTTAAATAACTAACATTACAAGTATGTTCATCAATAATAAAATCACCTGGTATTGTGAGGTTATTGGGTCCAACTTGGCCAATCACCTTACTGAGGTACTTGAAGAAATGAAACAACTCACCATTTTCTAGTGCCAATTTTGCCTCTATTAACATTAGATTGTGAACTTGGATACTGTATTTTCATTCCTATATTTTTCTGAATCAGATAGCACCCCTCACTAATTAATTAGGCTACTAATTAAGATTTTGAGTAGTTTATCATAATGTAAAATTATTTTGAAGATGGATGTCACACTCGTGGTTAGGGTATTACCAATGTGGACTCATAAGACGGTACTGCATGCATTTTTAATTTATTTAACTTCAGCATTTTTCATAAACCAGAAAACAGTTAAGACTTTTTGTCCATTCAAAACAAGATCTAACAGGCCAATTTTCAGTACAATATGATGTTTCTGCTATCAGCAAATATCTGTACGCCGGACTTTAAATAGCCCACCCCACCCAAAAATATCATTCCACACCTCAACATTAAGGGGAGGAAATTATAAAATCACCAGATAAATGATAACTAAAGTTACAAATTGATAACAGTAATTACTATTGGGCTATGGAAGTTGTAAGGAAGAGGAGAGATTTTGATGTCGATTTGGGGTATAACTTCCTACATCAGTACAGAGGCATGACAGATTACAGGATTCAAACTGTTCAATTCCGCAGGTAAACCCACTGTTTTGGCAGTGATGCCTGAGCCCCACAGCCACAAGAAACCTGTGAAATATGCACTACTTCCCAGGTTTCTTCAGATCTGTGGATCTTGTCATTGATCCACAGTTGTTAATAGTAGTAAGAGAAGAATTCTCTTAATTGTCATCAAAACCCAACAGCGACCAATATCTGTATTTCTGGTCAATCTACTGACAGGCTACAGATCCATTTGAAAAGAAGTGTGAGTAAATCAGAAGCTGTAGAAAAGAAGTTTAATGTTCCTGTACATGCTGACAGTTTGAGGTAGAGATACCACGAGGAAATGCACTTTGATGGGGGCAAGAGGTAGATGAGGAAGAATTACAGTGTGACAAGACATTAAAAAACAAGGAAAAGAAGCAGCTACCTGTGAAGAAAGTGTGTTAAGTCACCACTCAGTTACAGGAAAAGTCAGAGCATTTACCTGTGTCATAGAAAACTGGCTGTATCCTGTTCCAGAAGAGTAATCTTGGTTGTTTGAGGAACAGTAGTACTTGCCAGCAACTGACCTCAAAACAGCATAAAATTCCGACAGGAGAACTAGGCCAATTGTGCATAAACCATACAGACTACCTTTTCATCAACAATCAGCTGTGAAGGACACTATCCAACAACAACTAGGTGCAGGAATCATTCTGGTCCCATGGAAATCAGTCAATGGGGAGAAAACCTATGTGTTAATATGAGATCAGTAAGCAGAGTGATGGCTCCAGATATTTACCCTCTACCCACTGAATAGCACTGAATAGATTATGAAACCTGTAAGCATTTCATCACCTTTCATATGTGTTCTGGATACTACCAAATTCCGATTATACCTCAGGACTACCCAAATGGTGTCTTTGCAGTACCATCTGATTTGTATGAATTTTTACACATGCCTCTCAATCTCAGTCTCAGAAATGTGTTAGCTACCTACCAAAGAATTGCTGACTTACTGCTGAGAGGATTGAGGCCTACAATGTGTCTTGTATGTCTGCATGACGTAATCATGTTTTCAAGAACTATTGAGGAACATGTGGATAGATTGAGGAAAGTATTGTCAAGGATGCAACATGTGCATCTAAGTTCGAAGACAGAGAAGTGTTCTTCTTCCATGTCACAGGTCCAGTACATGAGGCATGTTATAAGTTCATCTGGAGTGAAGCCATATCTGCACTTAACAAATCCAGTAAATTTTGCACAGAGCATAACTTAATCATAGCGAACACTTGGTTCAGGAATCATGAAAGAAGGCTGTATACATGGAAGAAGCCTGGAGATACTAGAAGGTTTCAGATAGACTATATAATGGTAAGACAGAGATTTAGGAACCAGGTTTTAAAATGTAAGACATTTCCAGGGGCAGATGTGGACTCTGACCACAAACTATTGGTTATGAACTGTAGGTTAAAACTGAAGAAACTGCAAAAAGATGGGAATTTAAGGAGATGGGACCTGGATAAACTGAAAGAACCAGAGGTTGTACAGAGTTTCAGGGAGAGCATAAGGGAACAACTGACGGGAATGGGAGAAAGAAATACAGTAGAAGAAGAATGGGTAGCTTTGAGGGATGAAATAGTGAAAGCAGCAGAGGATCAAGTAGGTAAAAAGACAAGGGCTAGTAGAAATCCATGGGTAACAGAAGAGATACTGCATTTAATTGATGAAAGGAGAAAATACAAAAATGCAGTAAATGAAGCAGGCAAAAAGGAATACAAACGTCTCAAAAATGAGATCGACAGGAAGTGGAAAATGGCTAAGCAGGGATGGCTAGAGGACAAATGTAAGGATGTAGAGGCTTATCTCATTGGGGGTAAGATAGATACTGCCTACAGGAAAATTAAAGAGACCTTCGGAGATAAGAGAACCACTTGCATGAATATCAAGAGCTCAGGTGGAAACCCAGTTCTAAGCAAAGAAGGGAAAGCAGAAAGGTGGAAGGAGTATATAGAGGGTCTATACAGGGGCGATGTTCTTAAGGACAATATTATGGAAATGGAAGAGGATGTAGTGAAGATGAAATGGGAGATAGGATACTGTGTGAAGAGTTTGACAGAGCACTGAAAGACCTGAGTCGAAACAAGGCCCCGGGAATAGACAACATTCCATTAGAACTACTGACGGCCTTGGGAGAGCCAGTCCTGACAAAAATCTACCATCTGGTGAGCAAGATGTATGAAACAGGCGAAATACCCTCAGACTTCCAGAAGAATATAATAATTCCAATCCCAAAGAAAGCAGGTGTTGACAGATGTGAAAATTACCAAACTATCAGTTTAATAAGTCACAGCTGCAAAATACTAACGCGAATTCTTTACCAACGAATGGAAAAGCTGGTAGAAGACGACCTCGGGGAAGAGCAGTTTGGATTCCGTAGAAATGTTGGAACACGTGAGGCAATACTGACCCTATGACGTATCTTAGAAAACAGATTAAGGAAAGGCAAACCTACGTTTCTATCATTTGTAGACTTAGAGAAAGCTTTTGACAATGTTGACTGGAATACTCTCTTTCAAATTCTGAAGGTAGCAGGGGTAAAATGCAGGGAGTGAAGGGCTACTTACAATTTGTACAGAAAGCAGATGGCAGTTATAAGAGTCGAGGGACATGAAAGGGAAGCAGTGGTTGGGAAGGGAGTGAGACAGGGTTGTAGCCTCTCCCCAATGCTATTCAATCTGTATATTGAGCAGGCAGTGAAGGAAACAAAAGAAAAATTCAGAGTAGGTATTAAAATCCATGGAGAAGAAATAAAAACTTTGAGGTTTGCCAATGACATTGTAATTCTGTCAGAGACAGCAAAGGACTTGGAAGAGCAGTTGAACAGAATGGACAGTGTCTTGAAAGGAGGGTATAAGATGAGCATCAACAAAAGCAAAACAAGGATAATGGAATGTAGTAGAATTAAGTCTGGTGGTGCTGAGGGAATTAGATTAGGAAATGAGACACTTAAAGTAGTAAAGGAGTTTTGATATTTGGGGAGCAAAATAACTGATGATTGTCGAAGCACAGAGGATATAAAATGTAGACTGGCAATAGCAAGGAAAGCGTTTCTGAAGAAGAGAAATTTGTATACATTGAGTATAAATTTAAGTATCAGGAAGTTGTTTCTGGAAGTATTTGTATGGAGAGTAGCCATGTATCGAAGTGAAACATGGACGATAAATAGTTTAGACAAGAAGAGAATAGAAGCTTTCGAAATGTGGTGCTACAGAAGAATGCTGAAGATTAGATGGATAGATCACATAACTAATGATGAGGTATTAAATAGAATTGGGGAGGAGAGGAATTTGTGGCACAACTTGACTAGAAGAAGGGATCGATTGGTAGGACATGTTCTGAGGCATCAAGGGATCACCACTTTAGTTCTGGAGGGCAGCGTGGAGGGTAAAAATCGTAGAGGGAGACCAAGAGATGAATACACTAAGCAGATTCAGAAGGATGTAGGCTGCAGTAGGTACTGGGAGATGAAGAAGCTTGCACAGGATAGAGTAGCATGGAGAGCTGCATCAAACCAGTCTCAGGACTGAAGACAACAACAACAATGAAACACTGTCATCATTTCCTGGAAAACAGTGTGATGATTAATAAGCTGTTAACAAGGTTACTGAAAAAGTTGCAGTTTTTAAATGGTCAGAAGAATGTGATTTAGCTATGAAATACACTATGTGATCAAAAGTATTTGGACACCTGGCTGAAAATGATGTACAAGTTCATCGCAACCTCCATCGGTAATGCTGGAATTCAGTATGGTGTTGGCCCACACTTAACCTCGATGACAGGTTCCACCCTCGCAGGCATACATCAAAGAAGGTGCTGGAAGGTTTCTTGGGGAACGACAGCCCTTTCTTCATGGAGTGCTGCACTGAGGAGAGGTACTGATGTCAGTTGGTGAGGCCGGAAAAGAAGTCGGTATTCCAAAACATCCCAAAGGTGTTCTACAGGATTCAGATCCGGATTCTGGGCAGGCCAGTCCATTACAGAGATGTTATTGTCATATAACCTCTCCGCCACAGGCCATGCATTATGGACAGGTGCTCGATTGTGTTGAAAGATGCAATTGCCATCCCCAAATTGCTCTTCACCAATGGGAAGCAAAAAGGTACTTAAAACACCAATGCAGGCCTGTGCTGTGATAGTGCCATGGAAAACAATAAGGGGTGTAAGCCCTCTCCATGAAAAACGTGGCCAAACCATAACACCACCAAATACGAATTTTGCTGTTGGCACTACACATGCTGGCACATGATGTTCACTGGGCATTCGCCATACCCACACCCTGCCATCGGATCGCCACATTGTGTACTGTGATTTGTCACTCCACACAACATTTTTCTACTGTTCAGTTGTCCAATGTTTATGCTCCTTGCACCAAGCAAAGAGTCATGTGGCATTTACCGGCATGATGTGTGGATTATGAGCAGTCACTCGACCATGAAATCCAAGTTTTCTCACCTCCTGTTTAACTGTCATAGTACCTGCAGTAGATTCTGATGCAGTTTGGAATTCCTGTGTGATGGTCTGGATAGATATCTGCCTATTACACATTGCAACCCTCTTCAACTGTTGGCAGTCTCTGTCAGTCAACAGACAAGGTAGGCCTGTATGCTTTGTGATGTTTAGGAGTGTGGAAATCTCATGTACAGCCGCATGACACAAGTGACACCCAATTACCTGACCACGTTCGAAGTCTGCGAGTTCCATGGAGCACTCCATTCTGCTCTTTCATAATGTCTAAGGACTAGGTGGCAGCACAATGCACTTAATATGAAAAATGTATTTTCTTGGGGTGTCCGGATACTTTTGATCACATAGTGTAAGTGAAAGTGGTGATGACAAGTTCATCCCTGTCAATTTATCCAGTTTCTCAAAACCATTTATCCTTTCCTCCAATGCCTCAGATTTTTCTGTCAGGTCAGTTTTTAACATTCTAATGTTTGAATAATAAGTTGCCGTCTCTTTAATCTAAGAATAGATTATCAATGCAGCTAGCCGCTATCTCTGTGTAATGTCTTGTCTGTATAGACGTGTATCTGTTGTCTTTAAGATCCCTTCACCTTCACACATAAGTCTATACAGTAAAGTAAGACCCTCCCAGTTCTTGGCTGATCCATGATAAGACAGGCGAAAAATTAGACTAATGGAGGATTATAAGTATTGGCTTGCTGTAAGAGATCTTTACATTTATTATTACTGTTAAACACTGCAGTCAGTCGGGAAAATCAATCGTTTGGACAATTTGTTCCTTTTATGAAAGATTGCAAATTCCACATGTGTACAAAGCCTTTTTGGACAATTTAACACAGACTCAGTGATTGCAGGCTCTCTTCGACACAGCTGAAATTCCCCACTAATTACAGGGCCAACGGGATCAACAAATGATTCAGAAAAAACACATTCGTGCATTCACTCCAGAACAAAAAAAGTCACAAAACTTATTTATGGAGGAAATCTTGTATTAAATCCATCTCCATTACATGTCCAGATCTCTGGTGATTCCACGCCTTAATTATTTTCCTTTTACAATCTCTTTCTCTTCAAAACAAAACGCTAGTGGCACAAATGTTAATTGGCTCATTTTAGCGAGAAGGAAAGCAGAATATCTGTCTCTCAGAAACACCTCAATCCCTCAACAGATACTCCAGAAGCTGTCCTAGTTACCACTCTAACAACCATGGAGAATGCATATATGCATCTCTGTTATTTCAAAGAACAAACACACTAGAAAATACTTTGGCGTCGACGAGCTGTCGCCGCATATATTACGAGAAAATCAGATCAGATAACTTTTCCAAAGTGAATGAATGTGGATGGTTTGATTGAAAATGATTAATTGGTGCATGGTAGAGGGTATTTGCTGTGGGGACATTACAAGTTCTTAGTCAAGAATACAATGGTGAAGAGAAGCTATGCTCCAAGCCAGCTCAGTCAAGCAGAAACTAATTACAGTAAAACTGAAAAAGAATTACTAAGCCTTAAATCTGGAGTAAACTATTTTAAATGTTACTTATATGTAAGAAAATTAACTGTGGTCACTGACTATGCTGCGCTTTTGGTGGATATTAACTACAGTGTGCACCATAAACTGGACAGTTTGCACCAGACTGCTAATGCTCTAAACCAAAAAGCTAGATTGGTGAAGGCAAACAATGTTTTAATGCAATAAATGAGAGAAGCACAAGAAAGGGGAGTAGCAGAATGTGTCCATGGTATAGCCTTAATCTATCAAAATGGGCAATAACAACACAGTCAGGTAGCTGAATTTTGCCACTGACAGCAGACGTCAGAATGTCACACGCATTCCTCCCACCCAGACTTCGTTACAGAGGGCAGTATCATATATCATAAGCTCCCTATGCTACAGAGTGGGAATTCTTAAAGAACTGCAAACACATATAATAGCTCAGTTCTGTGACAGCTTAAAAGCATACCATAGTGGGTGAAAGGCTACAAATGCCAGGACTGCCATGGGGTTTTAGAAGAAAGGTAGATAGACTGATGTGCAAATATATATCTGTAACTGCTTGCCTTGTGCACAAAGATCACAACCCCCATGATCCCGGGTTGCTCTGCAACCCTTCCCAAAAGTAACATCATATCAAACCATTGACATCTTGACCTTGGCATTGTTGGCCATTTTCCACAAAGAACATAAGATAATAAGTACATTTTATTCATCGTTGATCATTTTTCCAGATATTTAATTTTGGTACTTCAGGCTGGCATTACAGTAGAAACTGTAGCTTGAGCATTTGGTACTCATTTATTCTTTCCATTTGGGAGTCCACCAATCAGTGAACAAATTTCATGTCCTCCATCTTTGTACGGCTATGCAATCTGTTGCAATTAAAGAAATAAAGAGCAATGCCCTTCCACTCCAAGGCGAACAACCACCTCAAACATGTGCACCACACTGCAGTACTAATGCTATCCTATTACGTGAATCATGCACACAATGGTTGAGGCAGGTATATTCCACACATAGTTCCCGCATATAACAGCTGCATCCATGAATCAACTGGATATTCCCCATACGAGGCTGCATATGGAAGACTTATGAACTCGTCATCTGAACTAGACAAGCTGCCACCAGGCATCAAGCATGCTGAAGTCAAAGGACTGGAGTGCTGCCATAAAAGTATCTGGAAAAAGATGCAACAGAACAATGACAAAGTTACCACCAAACAACTGCAACACAGTACCAAAGGAGCTGCCATTCCCCCTTACAAATGGGGTTATTTAGTTTTGTTTTGAAATTCAGTCATTAAAAAGGGGAAAACAAATAAATTTTCACTCCCACATGAAGGGCCTTATTAATCTTAGATCTGATATCCACTGTCAACGGCAAAATTCAACTACTTGACTGTGTCGTTATGGCCCATTTTGATAGATTAAAGCTATACCATGGACACATTCTGCTACTTCCCTTTTGCAACTCCACACCAATCCCAAAGAGAAGCTAACACTGTAGTGAAGGAAGTAAAGAAGAAAGTGATTAAATGGCACTTGGTTGTTTGGTTTGAGGGAGGGGACCAAACAGTGAGATCATCGGTCCCATCAGATTAGGGAAGGACAGGGAAGGAAGTCGGCCATGCTCTTTCAAAGGAATCATCCCGGAATTTGCCTGAAGCAATTTAGGGACATCATGGGAAACCTAAATCAGGATAGCCACACGCAGGTGTGAACCGTTGGCCTCCCGAATGTGAATCCAGTGTGCTAACCAATGCGCCACCTTGCTCAGTGCAGCCCTTGGCCTGACCATATTATGCTTTGAGAAACAGACAATCATATGCTTTGAGATCCAGAGATTAACTGCACTGTAATCAAGGTAACTCTGTTTTCTCGTGATCATTCGAGAAAAGAGTAATGTTTTACAGAGACAATCACACCTTTTCCAAATAATTCTGAGAGTTGCTTCATCTTGTGATGATCAGTAGCATCACAATTAAAAAGAAATTTGTCAAAATTCCATGTTGTCTGAAAGGTGAAACACATGGGCCAAAATGACATTTGCCTCCTGCTATGCAATTTTACACAGTGGGTATGTTGGCCTACAGCCAATCAGAGGCCAGCAGTTGATAATTATGTGCTGCTGAGCCCCACATTTCAATGACACAAGGAGTGCCAAGTCTGAACATGAGTCTTCACGTAATAACATTATTCAATTTACTGTTTGTTGTATCTGATAGTAAAATATTATTCAATCTGTGCTCATGTAAAATGAATTGCTGAGGTCTGTTGAGTTCTAGTTACAGTAGAACTGTGAACAAAATCCAGTAATACAGAGATAATTAATTATTCCTCCTGTCTTGTGTGTTAGTTAACTCAATATCACAACATTAACCTCCCCTGCTGTTGAAACCCTTTCTTTCTGTTACTCAGAGGCTTAATACTATTTAACACAACAAAAATTAACTTGTGGCAAACAAGCCATATCAGTGATTGTCATAATCATAGTTTTCTCCCCAACACCAATATTCTAATGAGTTCTAATTAGTAAAACAAAGTACCATATAAGACGTTTACAGGAAATCAAAATGTTTCATTTACTCCACCATGTATTTTTTAATGACACATGAGCCTGTGAATTTAAACCACTTACCTACTATGAACAACAACTCTGTCATTATAATACAGCAGGTGAAAGAATATAATTTTGACTCATCTGAAACCTGTAACTGACATTTCCCACTGGATTTCCTGCCATTTACCTATCCTTGTGATGGGAAGCATGATGGAGGCACACGTTTAAACTTGACTGGCCATTTTAACATGTGCTTTGAATGGGTCTGTCTGCATGTGGAGGGAGACTGGTTTTGGAATCCAAATGGAAAGTGCCTTTACCATTATCAATTAATACCCATATTCCAATAAATCTTTAAAAATCAGCACCCCTATGATTCTGAGCTCAACTGCATACCAGGACTAACGATCCAGCGACTATATCGAAGTGGATAAGAGTCAGATGACCCTACCTGCTAAGGTGGAGACAGGAGTCTATGGAATGGGTGGTGTGGAAGAGAGCTCCATGAAATCTAAGAACACAAGATTTCAAAGATAGAAAATGTATTGTAATTGTTAATTATGAAGTTGAATATCAGATCTGTTATGTACATAGTACAGAGAGACTGTATAGGAGTTGGTACCTGTCCTCATTTATCATGTAATGCGTTGTAATTTTGAAGATAACATGTTGTTGTTGTTGTCTTCAGTCCTGAGACTGGTTTGATGCAGCTCTCCATGCTACTATATCCTGTGCAAGCTGCTACATCTCCCAGTACTTACTGCAGCCTACATCCTTCTGAATCTGCTTACTGTATTCATCTCTTGGTCTCCCTCTACGATTTTTAGCCTCCACGCTGCCCTCCAATGCCAAATTTGTGATCCCTTGATGTCTCAGAACATGTCCTACCAACCGATCCCTTCTTCTTGTCAAGTTGTGCCACAAACTCCTCTTCTCCCCAATTCTATTCAATACCTCCTCATTAGTTATGTAATCTACCCATCTAATCTTCAACATTCTTCTGTAGCACCACATTTTGAAAGCTTCTATTCTCTTCTTATCTTAACTATTTATCATCCATGTTTCACTTTCATACAAGGCTACACTCCATACAAATACTTTCAGCAACAACTTCCTGACACTTAAACCTATACTCGATGTTAACAAATTTCTCTTCTTCAGAAACGCTTTCCTTGCCATTGCCAGTCTACATTTTATATCCTCTCTACTTCAACCATCATCAGTTATTTTGCTCCCCAAATAGCAAAACTCCTTTACTACTTTAAGTGTCTCATTTCCTAATCTAATTCCCTCAGCATCACCCGACTTAATTCTACTACATTCCATTATCCTCGTTTTGCTTTTGTTGATGTTCATCTTATATCCTCCTATCAAGACACTGTCCATTCCGTTCAACTGCTCTTCCAAGTCAAAAAAGTGAATTGAATCTCACTTCTTAATTGTGTGATGGAGTGAATGAGAACAAGAAGTTCATTTTCAACACCTCTATCTGCAGCCTGCAAGGAGGCAAAGTCTAAGCCAAGTTGGAGGAAGAAGCCATAGCAATTTGTGACACAGACTAGCTGGTTTCTGATTAACAATACTTGACAGTGACCAAATATTCAATAAACAACATTCACCTTTATGCATAGTCTTTTGCGATATGGTGTCATATTTTGGGGCAATTCAAGTCAAGCAAAACGCTCTTTTATTATTCAAAAACAAGTGATTAGGATCATAAAAGGAGCTGCACCTAGAGATCCATGTAGGGAATTTTTCAAGGAATATAAAATCATGACTCTTCCATCCATTTACATCTATGAAAGTATATGCTTTCTAAGTCTCGCCCCCAGTTTTCTTCTTTAAACAGTGAGTTCCATAACTATACAACAAGACAGAGTAATGACTTTCACAGAGAAGTGCATAAGAAAGCCCAGTACAACAAGAGTGCAATACATCTCCCGAAAATTCTCTATAGTGCTCTTCCCTTAAAAATTAAAAGTATTCAGAAGCTGAGCAGTTTTAAAAGTGAACTCAAAAGAATGTTAATTAGTAATAGTTTTTACAGTGTTAGTGAATACATGAATTCTTCAGAAAGATAGCGTGCCTTCACCTACCTTATAATTCACTCATATACAAACTTGTGTCGTGGGGTAGACTCTTTTATGTACACACAAAAATTAATTAATTTATCAATACAGTGCGTTATAATCATTGTTTCTTGTTGCTGTCCATTATACACAGAATATACGAAACTTATTTGTGTCCTATATTGTTACAAATTTATATCATGTAAGCTATAATGGTTTTTGCCTATATATTTAATTCAGATTTGTTCACTGATATTTTTTACATAATATGTCGTTATTCATATTTTTTCTGTATGTAACACATGACAAATCCCATATAATTGTACACGATAAAACGGGTGCTCAATAAATCAAATCAAATCAAATCAAATTGTATATAAAACGAGTGTTCAGGTGGCAACTTATTTAGGTGTTTGGTGCATGAGGTGAAGCATAACAAACTGTCATGCCACCCAAGCTAACCTTGAACACTTCAGGTTAAAGTAATAATAAAACTAGGAAATTCAAAATTTGAGGAAATTTACAGCTTATCAAATTTTGTGATTAAAAAAGTAGTGGATCTAATATCAAACCCTCTTTTTACACTAGTAAACAGGATGTATGCCAGTCGCCATTTTCCAGTTTCTAAGAAGAACAGTTGTCATCCCTATTCACATAAAATGGTAATAAGTCATGCACAAATAATTATTGTCCAATTTCACTGATAGTTATTCTCTCCGAAATAAAAGAATACTGCATACAACATGATATTTGCAGACATCTATCTGAAAACAATGTTCTGACTATCTTAACATGGTTTTAGGTCTAAACCATCAACAGTGAAAGAGGTTGAAGACTCCATTTATTTTATACAAACCTCATTTGTATCAAAGTTATCTGCTAAAGCCATTCTAGCTGACCTAATCAATGCATTACATTCAGTGAATCACACAATACTACTAGAGAAACTTTGGTGTTATGGAGTCAGAGACTTAGAACTCTCCCTATCTCAATGATAGGAAACAAGCCATAGTTTACAATAACCATAAGTCCCAATACTTAGATGTAACTCAAGGCATTTCTCAGTGTTCCATGCTTGGCCCTTTACTGTTTGTAATATTTATGAATGATTTCCTCAGTAACATGCCATATAGACCTGTACTTCACACTGATGACACAATATTCATTAGCTCTAGGAAAGCCATAACCAAATTGAATCTGATAAAAAAAGAGAGGACCTTAACCTGTCTAATACATGGTTCAAAGCCAATGAGCTATCCATCACCTATGCAAAAATAGTGAACATCACTTTCAGTTTATCATGCAGTGAAACAGAGCACTCAACTGTTACGCTACTTGGTATATACTTTGGTTCCAAATTAACTTGGGACAAACACACATGCCACATATGCAGAAAGCTCTCACATGTTACACAGACAAGTGTGACAACACCACTGTTACTTAAGGCCTAATATGTCTTCTTTCACTGGCACCTCCAATATGGTATCCTTTTATGGGTTAATACTACAGGGGCCAAAAAATTTTCATCTACCGAACTCTACATGCCTAGTTCTGGAGTTACAAACTGTAAAACCTCCTGGAGTGCACTTTTTAAACACTTAAAGTATTGATACACCCATCACTTTTTATATACTGTTGTCTACTAATGATTAAAGAAAACTTAAACAACTACCTCTTTAGTAAAGTTGTACATCAACATGAAACTAGACAAATTAAACAGGCAGATACACCCACACCTAGATTAAAGAAAACACAGTCTAGTTGTGAAGAATACTTAGGCATAACATTACTTAATACTTTACCATTACAGGCACATAATGTCTCACTTAATGACTTTAGAACATAAACTGAAAAATGGTTGAAACAACATGCTTTCTACAATATTTCAGAATTTCAAAACTGTTCTAAGGATGACCTGAGATATTAAATTATTTCTAACTGTAAACTATTTTGTATTTGCCTTAGTATGTCAATAGTTTATTTGATACTTCTATATATTATTTTCTATGTACTGTATAATTAAGAAATTGTTCTCTAATGTATAGTTTATGTGCCTTGTGTTATTATTAGAATGTCTACTGTAACTAGGTCAAGAAAGTATTTGTACAATATATGTAAACTCCCCATCATGACAATGATTGAATAAAAATGCTCAAAGATGGATCAAATTAAATAAATAATTATTCATTTACATTAAAGTTTTTATTCATCTCTTTTAAAACAAACTCTACAGAATATGAAACTGTGTAACACCTTTGAGTCTTGAAATATAAGGTGAACTAGTAAAATTAACTCAAAAGTGCTTATGATCTGCAAACTGTATTTACTGGACAGCATTACATAGGCTGGTAACAATACTGTAAATTCTGTCACATCCATTTATACAATCATAAATCTGTCATCATTTATTCTGCCATTGTGAATGCTAACCACAACTATGACATGGCTTACAGTAGTAGTAAGGTGATTTTCCTTCGGTATGGAAATACAAGCAAGTCTATTCAAGCCAGTATTATGCTTTGAGAGCACAGTGACCTGCACATTCGATGTGATTTGTTTAGTGGTTTGCAGTGTTTGAATAACTGTTCTTTCTATTTACCATTTTGGTTTATTTGCTCAACTGTTTGTCTGAACTACTTGATTGTAATGCCTTCTGTGAGAACAGCAAAGTACATCTCAGGAGATGCAATGAGCAATTGTTTCAACAAAAGTTTAAAAAAGCCAAAAAACATGCAGTGGTAATCAAATGAAAAGATCTTCCAGATGGTAAATCACAGTGACCCTAAGTTGTGATATAAGTACTTTAGTTGTGATACAGAAGTACACTTTTTACAAAGGCTACTAAAATATAAATGAAAGATAAGTATTTAAAGGTGATAAGTGCATGCCTTTAGTTCTTTTTAACAAACATTTATCCATGATTTTTTTAAATGGTAAACTCAATAACAATGTTTAGAGATTGGTTCACAGACCACAGATCAAAACGAATGGTTTCATTTGCACCAATGCCATAATTAATGCTATTGAAAACAGAGGACTTGACTTCAAAGATTTGGTAAATTATCAGTGGCATTCATCTTGCACAAAAACTATGTTGTAGATATCCACTTTACGAAGAAATTTATTTTCGTTAACACCAGCATCTGACAAATGATCATTCGACTCATCCAGAAAAGGTTGTTAATTAATAGAGAGTGATGGTTTTAAGGCAAGACATGTTATGTTGTTGGCAGGTTTTCAAGATTTAAATTTGAGGGAACTAACCTGAGACATCTAATGTTGCAGAGGCTAATCAAATTTCCATCAATTTGTTGCATCTCTAGCATATACGAAAGACACACAAAATACCTAAAAGTCTATGAATTCCTGAAGATGGATGAAATCAGTGTCATGTTTGGTTTGAGTGTCAATGGGAAGCAACATAATGATCATAATTACAATTGTATCAATGGTGTTGCAAGAAACAGATCTGTTTTATTTGTGAGTGTATAACATTTTTCACGATTTACTTTATGAAAGAAAAATCTTAAACTGGTAAAAGGATCCAAGTAGTGTAAGGGGCAGTCAAATGAAAACCAAACACCTGCAGCAGCACGACCACGCAATAGTTCCATTCAAAAGTAATCACTACACATGTTAAGACATTTATCCCTCTGGGAGATGAGACAATTAATTCCTATTTCACAGAATGTGGTTGGCAAATGACGGATCCACGACTGTAACCACTCTTCAGCTCCTTGTCCCACTGAAACTGTTATCCATGCATGATCTTCTTTGGGTCACCAAAGATCTGGCTGTATGGATTATTCCCTTGAACAGCACTCCTGGGCATTTTGACTTAACAGCATTTTTCAGTTTCTGCAAAGAGTCTTCATAGCACTGCACACTGATTTTGGTTTCATGTTCAATGAACTCAACAAGCAGAGGGACCCTGCAGTCAAAGAAGGTTGTCATGACCTTACCAGAAGGTGTATGAAGAGTTTTGGATTTCTGTGGCCGGTGAGTTGTGGGATGTTTTCATTGCTGGCTTTGACATTTCCCCTTGGACTTTCGGAATGCCATTGGACAGAATCATCCAGTTACACAATAACGCCTGCCCCCCACACTGTCAATCAGACAAAGGTTACCCTTCAGTGATTTGGTTGAGAAACACTGACACATCCTCCATATAGCCCAGATCATTCACCATGTAATTTTCATATCTTTGGTGACTTGAAGAAAGACATGCATGGACAGTGATTTGAGTCAGATGAGGAAGTGCAAGAGTGGATCTGTTGTGGAGCTGTCAGCAGCTGAGCATATTCTACTAAACAAGAACTGATCATTTTGTCTCCCAGTGATATAAATGTCTTGACATGTGTGGTGATTGCATTTGAAGGGAGCCACTCCATGGCCCCGTTGTGGCACGCCTTCGGTTTTCATTTGACTGTCCCTCACAGTGCAAATGGTCAAAAACCACAGCAGTGCATGTTGCAGCCTAACAAACTCAGATTAGATTAGATATAATTTTGGTTCCATATATCCACATTGAGGAGATCCTGAAAGATGTAAAATCTGTCATATGCCAAGAATACAGAATATATATTTACAAAGAAAAGATATGCTGACATTCTTTCCACAGATCCTAAGTGAAATGATTCTCATGGATGTAGAGTAAGTAAAAAAGAAATATACTTTAATTTATAGGTAAAACCAAACTTGTCACTAACTTGTAAATTTAAATACCCTGCAACACATGAGATAATTCTTAGGCTGTTCCACTCAAAGATCATCATACAGAAACAGAAAACAGTTTACAACCCTTATTACTTAAATCACATTACTGCACTGAAGATTTGCAGCTCTCAAATTTTACCCAACGTTCACCTCATTTTATATTAACTTATTACTATCACTTGTGTACACCATTTTCAAAAGCCTCTCATTTTCTTTTGCTTCCTTCATTCATTTACAAACTTCTACAAATTATTTGTCATAATCAGTAGGTCATCCATAAGTTTAATTATGTGACTGACTTGAGAATTAACTTGAGCTCTGTTTCCTGTCCAATAACATTTCCTAGAGCAATTAAATCTCAGTCCTGACTGAATATGATGTACACAGCAAGTCTGCCATACATTTAACTACTGCCATCATTAGGTTCTGTATGAGTCTGATCAGTGATACCCTATAATGTAGTTCGATAGATTAAAAAAAAATCACCAGTTGGTGGCAAGAGAACAAAAATATAAAATAAGGTTTTACATATGCATGCTTTCGGCGTCCCCAATGATCAATCTTCCCTTCTCATCCCATTCAGTAAGTCTTCCCTGACCCTGGGTTCTGGGTGACTTTTCTGAACTCTACCCCTTTTCCTAAGCCTCTCCAGTTCTTTTCCTTCACCCCTGTTCCTTCCCCTTCAGACCTCCTGCCAGAAGAAGGTGTCACCTGCCCCAAAAGCTTGCATGCGAAAAGCCTTTTTTTATACTGTGTGTTCTCCTGGCACCAGTTGGTGAGTAGATTTTTATCTATCCAATTACATTATATTATCAAAAATTGATGAGTATTAATGTTAAATTTGCCAATGATGCCCTATATGTGCTAGGAAAAAACATCCACATGCAGACTTTTCAAACAGAATCTATCTATGGAAGGGAACTTAATGAACTTACTGGAGCATTTTTACAACTAGCCTATAAAACTTACTATCAGATGTCAGATTACATGGTGGCTTGCCTCTGTCAAGATCCATGTAATTGGGGTGTGTGCATTGGCATTTTTCTTCAAATGCAATCTGCAAGCAAATTCTTCGACAACGCTGTAAACAAATAAACTGAATTAGGGTCTGGGGTATCTGCAGTTGTTAAGCAATATTATGCAGAAACACCCACATGTCATCTAACTTACAGTTAATAAATAAATAAATGAATGCAACATGTAGGCCCTAATTAAAAGAAGGCACGTAATTTGAAATTCAGTTGTGCCATGGCGCAACGAAACGTTAAGTATGATGGTGTTAAAACTTTCAACTTCTTTCTCACAGGGGTTAAATCATTAAGAAACAGAATATCCATTCCAAAAAGATAAAAAAAGAAAGAAAGAAAAAAGGAATTATGAGAATAAGGCTCTTGTAAGGTAGTTAATGTAATTTACAGATAGATGAATTTTTGGATGTAGGTGAATATTACAGTCGAAGAGTGTATGTTTTAAGCACTATATTGATGGATGTTGTAAAAGTAAAATGTTTTAATAGTAATATTACTATAGGGTGGCAACTTTGTCCCATGAAAAAATTTCCTTGAGCTTTTCAGATTGAAATTCTAAAGTTCTCTTAAACAATTTTTCTTATATACCAAAGCACTTGTTATTGTACTACTTGTCATGGCCACAAATGAAATTTTCTGCGTTGACAAGTCAGTTATTAGGGCTTATTTCATGTTTAACTAGGACTGAAACCAAGTTTCATTTGAAACTGCTGATGGTTAATACAGATAAATTTTAAAAAAAATTATTACATACTTCATTTACATTGAGACAAGCTATACTGTTTATGATATCTGCATTATTTTTATTGCTCAGTTTAGTCTGTAAAATACATAATGTCACAGAATTCATAACTCTGTAATCACAAATACGAACTTATACTACAGAGGTATAAATTTTTTACGTATTTCAAAATGAAATGACAATTTATTTATTTAGTGATTGGCCCTGTGAATCTATGACTGTACAGTGTACAAAAGATATTGGACCATCCCTTAGTTACTATACCAGCATACTTTTCTTGAAATTTTTTACATATATCAGTCTAACAAATGGTAATATTACACAAAGCTTTATTATTCTATTCATTATACAAAAACAGTTTTAATTGATTCTGCAATTCTGTTTCTCTAGATACTCCCTTAGTGCATAGAAGCAATGCTTGAACAAGTAATCCTTCGCTATTGGCATGAAACTGTTTCTGTCCATTAATATTTATGTGATTTTTGGCAATACATTACATACGGGTGGGGGGTGGGGGTAATTCAACGCCAGTGGTTTAGTGGTTCCCCATGCTTATAATGGATTTTGATGAAATTTTGTATGAAGATTCACAAGGAATTCCCAATACACGTTGGTAAAGTTTCATAATCACCAATTCAATACTTCTGAAGACTTAGTCATTTGTTTGGCACCATAGTACAGCCATCAACAGTGCACCCTTGACTTTTCAACAACTTCAAGACACTTTGTTAATTTATGGCAAATGAATTAAAATTAAATAGTAGCAAAACCGAGTATTCTCTCTAAGTGACAATGGCTATCATGGTAAAGATTCCGTCAAATTAATGGGTACCCACTTTGACAAAGAACTGAACAACACACACACATACACAGAGAGAGATAGTTTATGCAGCAAACTATCCTGAGTTTTGTATCTAATCAGGAAATTAAAATCCTTTGTCAGTGCAAAACAGCTACTCCTTGTCGACTACACCTTCTTCTACATGCACTTAGGCTGGAATAATGATGCGGTGTAACTCTACTGAAGCCAGAAGAGCCTTTATTTGGCGAACAAACAAACTGTTAGATGTCTGTATGGTCTAAGATCCAACACTCCATGCAAAATGAATTTCAATGATAACAAAATAACGGTTGTCCCATGTCTATGTATATTTTACACCCTTATGCAATGAAGAAAAATTGGGCTAAATACGATACAAAACTGAACATTCACTATTACAGAACTAGGAACAGTAAATCTTCAAACATTCCTTGCACTAGACTTACAAAAATTCGTAAAACATTCTGCATGGAGGAAGGGCTCTTTTTAACAAATTACCTGACGTTAAATACTAGTAAGTTCATAAAGAGTTTGGAATTCTGGCTGAAAGAAAAAGCTTTCTAGTCTGTTTATGAATTTGTAAATAGTGACTTATGTGATACATTAATTTAGTTATAAACAAATTCTGATATACTTGTTATCCATCATTTTAATTGAACACAAACAGCTTCCATCCTTCTTATTCTTAAGACTGTTAACAGAACATCTTTTTACACGTACTGTAACCTCATTTAACCTAATGTAATTATATCATTGTCCAGCTGCATACTGTGGAATATAACGTGTATTTCAACTCATTACATATGGCATGTGTATGTAATTACATTGTGCCCTTTGCAGCTTGAAAGCTGTCTAAAACTATATGAAATACTAATTTTCACAAAAGGGACCATCTTAAAAAAGGAAAATCTCTTCAAACACAACTATGATATACACACATATGAAACTAGACAGAAGATGAACCTAGACAGGAACACAGTAAATACAAACTTATGCAAAACAGGAGTGTATCATTCTGGAGGTATGTTATATAAGCAATGCCTTCTTACATAAAATGCATACCAACATTAAATGCATTTAAAATAAAGTTAAAACAGTTCTTGCTTGACCACTGCTTCTATTCTTTGTCTCATAATAAGTAAACCTTATTTACCAGATTTCACTAACTGCCAATTCATAATATACGGTACTTTACATTGTGCTTAACACATCATCTCACTTAATAACTGCTGTTATCACATATAGAAGCAATGTAGTACACCAATCTACATTATTATGCATTTTTATTATGTCAACAATGTTGTCAAAATTACTACTGTATTGTAAACTAACTAAGTTTACCACTGTCCTATATCACTTGTGCAAACAATGTATGAATCTGATTCTTGGATCAATAAATAAATATGGGCTAATAAACAATTGAATAATATGTCTGGCAATATTTTCTTGAAATTAACAAACATCGGCCATCTTGTACAATATTTGCGCTCTTTTATATAAAAGAACTGCGCAATACAAGGTTTCAGAAGATAAAATTTCATTCTCCTACAATCTTCCACACTGACAGCAAAACTGAATTTCCTTAAAAGCCAAGAATGGTTGTTTTTGAACCACTTATGCGGAAAAGCGTCTTCTGCAAACTCTTTTCAACCGTTTTCATTAGCAAGGCCATCTTCTAAACCACCTAAAAAACTAAATTTGGTTTTTAAATGCGAGCACTTAAAGTTCTACAAAACAATGACAAAGTGAAACAAAATCACGGGAAAAAACAGACGTTCGAAAAAAATAGGAAATTTAATTTTCTTTATATCTGGAAGTAATTGAGCGATAAATCTAAAACTTTGCACGTAATAACTTACTAATACAATGTCTTAAGATAAAAAATTTCATTCACCTACTGTTTTCCAATAGTTTACACAACTGATACCAATATGACGATTTTTCTAAAATCCCAAAAATGGCTATTTTTGGCCACTTTTACAACAAAAGTCTTTTGTAAACTCTTTTAAACCGGTTTCGTTAGAAAGAGCATCTTCTAAACCACCTAAAGAGTATATTTTGTTTTCCAATATGAGTACATACGTCTTTAGCCGGCTACAGCTTATCTCTGTCCACTAAAGAGATTCAAGGAAGTAATTAAACAATAACTTTTTTAAGCCCAACCACCACGAACTAAAAAATCTAAGTCGATACAAAGACTAGTAATAAAAATGACGTAATAAAGAGGACTGTCCATGCGCTCGTCGCCACAGAACATAGTGGAGCTCCAGGGATGTAGGGGTACTTATAAGTGGGGGGGGGGGGGGGGGCAAGGCCAATGCCTCCCTACATTCAATTGTTGCCAGATGTATCCAAGATGGCGGCGATGACGTCATCCAAGACAGCGGCGTGTAGACTTGTCAACAATGCATGACATCATACAAGATGGCGGCGATCACATCGTTCAAGATGGTGGATTATGGCGGGAAGATAGGTCACTCGGGCTACCTCCAATAACCTAAGTCACCTGAATGCCACCTCACCCTCGGAAGTGGCTGGAAGAGAACTCGACCTGCTCTGGACATAAGTTTTTATTTTGCATCCATTATTTATTTAAACAATTTGATGCAGTACACCCATCCAGTGTGTTCACCGTGAGGTCCGGAATCCAACTAACTTAGTACACAGTACCACCACCATAGGGCACTGTCATTCATTCTGTGAAGTAATCCAAGATGGTGGGGGAAAATGGCGGGAAACACTGTATTCACCACGAGGTCCGAGCCTAGTACGCTGTACTGTCACCAGAGGGCGCTGTCATCCCTCCTGTGACATAACCCAAGATGACTGTCTGGAGGGGAAAATGACTCAGCCTGTGCTGGGCTGCTGGAGAGAGTAAGGAAGGACTGTATTTTATTTATTTTGGAACAATTTATTTGGGGGTGGATTTTGAAAGATAGTATATTTATCACACTGATACAAAACACATGCTCTGACAAGCTTGGTGTCATGCCACACAGCCCACAGACTTGTAACCTACCCCTAAATAATGCTATGCAGACACGCAGACAACTCCTCAACTACCGAAATCATTTCAGTACAGACATACAAACTCCTCCTAAATAATGCAGTTCACTGATGTGTAGACACTAAATCAACTCGCAAACCATCCATATAATGCATAGCACAGCCTACAGACCTGCTAGCAAAGTAATGCAACTGCCACGCAAACAATGTATGCAGACACCAACAACCGCCCCCTGTCCATTGGACCACACAGGAGGCTATCGCACACGTTCCCACAAGTCAGGATGCACTGGCATCGCCGCAAAGTGATGCACAGGTGCCCTTCGGGTCCTGCAAGCATAAGGCTGCGATATCAAAAAAATGGCTCTGAGCACTATGGGACTTAACATCTTAGGTCATCAGTCCCCTAGAACTTAGAACTACTTAAACCTAACCAACCTAAGGACGTCACACACATCCATGCCCGAGGCCGGATTCGAATCTGCAACCGTAGCAGCCCCACGGTTCCGGACTGCAGCACCTAGAACCGCACGGCCACCGCGACCAGCGCGCCGACATCACTTTCATACTTGGTACCTGAGAAATTCCTCTCGAAATACGTGTTCACCTGGACACCGTTGTTGACACGACCAACAGGAAGGGAAGTTCTATTTGCAGAGTGGGCCGAAGCCGCCATGAGCCACCACTGCACACAAGCCAGCACGAGCCTCCACTCTCACTCCACTGCCGACAGCATGTGAAAGTTCTCCAAGTATTATACTGACGTCACCTGTCTACCTAAATAAGCAGTGAGTCATCATCTGGAGTTCAATCATGAGTGTTTACTGTTGCTGGCGCGATGACGCATAGCTGCAGTGTGGCTCCAGTGGGAGCACCATTCACCATTGTTTTCTGCAGACGAGACTTTCAGCAGTAAAATTATTTTGCACAGATCACTAAATTTCACTGACAGGTAAATCAGAAAAGGTTGTCTACAGATTATCAAATACGTACAAGACTCAAAAGAATATTGGAAGCCGGGAACATATTTACCAGTGTAGCAACAATTAAATATTATGATTGGTGCTACAGGCTGACACCGACCAATGTACAGGTAATGTCTCCTCTTGATGGCTGTGGTTCTGGAACGAATCTCAGTATCTATATTGCACATAATTTTCCATGTCAAAAATTTATCTCATACTCTCACTGTTATCGATGTGCTGAATCTACTTGTCCCTCATGATAGGACACACACTCATCTTCTTTGGTCATGCCACAACCTTAGCCCCAGTAACTTTATGCTCCAATATATTTACATTTTACACAAACAGTGCAGTTATCTTTTATACATGTACAACACCCGAAAAAATTACAGTATGCCTACACTCACACTGGCTATATGTCTCGAGTCCCCTCAATCCTAGGAAATTACCTGACAAAGTCTTACAATCAGTGCTTCTGAAAGGTGCTGCATCCTGCCAAGATTCTCTCAAACAAGTGCTATGAAGGACAGGCATCCAGCACTATGTGTGATAATTAATACATCGCCCGTGGACGTAATGTTTGGAAATACATCACCGACGTTCGTTAGTGTACCATAATCATCATCACTATCGATAGAACAGCAAGGAAAATTGCTAATTCGTTTTTCCTCAAGGTCCTAACGTGGCACCCCATCCATCACATGTTACCCTTCCTGCTTTCAACATACACAAAGGTTCTCACCACTATGTAGAGACTCCTATACCCCAGCACAAAGGATGACTTCTGAATGAATGGGAGTTGGCTCTTATCAAATTACCCGCCGAATTACTGATGCCGTCGGTGTGGAAGCACCATCCGCCTTTTTTTTTTCTTTCTGCAGACCAGACTTTCAGCGGCAAAAAACTATTTTACACTGATCACCATATTGCACAGACAACTAAACCTCACAAAGTGACATACATATCGTCAAATATGGAAAGACTCTTACTCAGTTACACTGCTCTCCCACTGAGGATAGGATCTTGAATATTAGAGCGTGAAGCTGATCTCCAACCCAGCAATATATCACCCTGTTTATGTCAATGTAGTAAATATACAATTTGTATCCTGTGCCATACAAAACCAGCCCTCTTACATCATCCATACACACACCATGAAGACATACAGCACCATATGTAGCCCTCACAGTACTAGAGGTCGGCAGTCATCCACTCCCAACGGGTGACCATAGCGACCTCAGCAGATCAAAGTCATTCTCAGAACTGTTCTACAAATTCGAGCTCGTCGCCCCCCCCCCCTCGGCACCAACATGTTACTGTTTCTGGTCCAGACTTGCTTGCTCGCTTTTCTTCTACACCCATCTCCAGTCTCTGGGATCTCTGGGATCACAAGAACAAATATACACTCCTGGAAATGGAAAAAAGAACACATTGACACCGGTGTGTCAGACCCACCATACTTGCTCCAGACACTGCGAGAGGGCTGTACAAGCAATGATCATACGCACGGCACAGCGGACACACCAGGAACCGCGGTGTTGGCCGTCGAATGGCGCTAGCTGCGCAGCATTTGTGCACCGCCGCCGTCAGTGTCAGCCAGTTTGCCGTGGCATACGGAGCTCTATCGCAGTCTTTAACACTGGTAGCATTCCGCGACAGCGTGGACGTGAACCGTATGTGCAGTTGACGGACTTTGAGCGAGGGCGTATAGTGGGCATGCGGGAGGCCGGGTGGACGTACCGCCGAATTGCTCAACACGTGGGGCGTGAGGTCTCCACAGTACATCGATGTTGTCGCCAGTGGTCGACGGAAGGTGCACGTGCCCGTCGACCTGGGACCGGACCGCAGCGACGCACGGATGCACGCCAAGACCGTAGGATCCTACGCAGTGCCGTAGGGGACCGCACCGCCACTTCCCAGCAAATTAGGGACACTGTTGCTCCTGGGGTATCGGCGAGGACCATTCACAACCGTCTCCATGAAGCTGGGCTACGGTCCCGCACACCGTTAGGCCGTCTTCCGCTCACGCCCCAACATCGTGCAGCCCGCCTCCAGTGGTGTCGCGACAGTCGTGAATGGAGGGACGAATGGAGACGTGTCGTCTTCAGCGATGAGAGTCGCTTCTGCCTTGGTGCCAATGATGGTCGTATGCGTGTTTGGCGCCGTGCAGGTGAGCGCCACAAACAGGACTGCATACGACCGAGGCACACAGGGCCAACACCCGGCATCATGGTGTGGGGAGCGATCTCCTACACTGGCCGTACGCCACTGGTGATCGTCGAGGGGACACTGAATAGTGCACGGTACATCCAAACCGTCATCGAACCCATCGTTCTACCATTCCTAGACCGGCAAGGGAACTTGCTGTTCCAACAGGACAATGCACGTCCGCATGTATCCCGTGCCACCCAACGTGCTCTAGAAGGTGTAAGTCAACTACCCTGGCCAGCAAGATCTCCGGATCTGTCCCCCATTGAGCATGTTTGGGACTGGATGAAGCGTCGTCTCACTCGGTCTGCACGTCCAGCACGAACGCTGGTCCAGCTGAGGCGCCAGGTGGAAATGGCATGGCAAGCCGTTCCACAGGACTACATCCAGCATCTTTACGATCGTCTCCATGGGAGAATAGCAGCCTGCATTGCTGCGAAAGGTGGATATACACTGTACTAGTGCCGACATTGTGCATGCTCTGTTGCCTGTGTCTATGTGCCTGTGGTTCTGTCAGTGTGATCATGTGATGTATCTGACCCCAGGAATGTGTCAATAAAGTTTCCCCTTCCTGGGACAATGAATTCACGGTGTTCTTATTTCAATTTCCAGGAGTGTATTTTCGCATGGTTTGCACACACCTGGCGCAACATAATTCTGAAGATGTAGAATGGAAATTATTTTTCTACAAACCCCAAATTTTAGCGAGGTGGAGCATGCTCTAGACCAGGGGTTCCCAACAAAATTTTCTCGAGGACCCCTCATTGAGCATGATTGGTACCATGTCATATCACAGTATAAAGTACCTAAAAAAGCCAAATTAAGAGTCTTTTTATACATTTCTATTCTTGGTACTTAGAATAAAACATTGACATATTCATTATTGAAAAAATATTGAGCTTAAGACTTTTTAAATTTAGCCATCACTGTTATTGTTAAAAGTTTTGATTATTGCTCAAAATCTTTGTCTTCAAATCTGGGTGTTTAGTATAACAAACTCCTTAAAAAATAAAAATTGAGTATGAGCTGAAAATGACAGGAAAAATTTAAAACTGATTGTATTGGTCTATCAAGTGTACTACACTTGAGACTGCATTGAGAAAACATGTGTGAAAAATAAGAAAACACTAATTTCATACAAGATATTATTTATTTGAAAAATACAGTTACAACAGAATACTCCATCAGTATACAGTTAGTTTTAATTTTCAGTTCTTAATGAGATGAGCTCATTCTGATCTTTGAGTCCATTATTTCTGAAATATTAGGCTTCAAACTAGAAACTTTCACTCTGAAATCCGACCCCATGTTGAGGCAATTCCTATATTTGTTTTTCATGAACGCTTTACAAACACTACTGTTTTAATATAGAATATTGAATATGTAAACAACACGGTCTGTGAAAGCACTGGCAATAAGTTAACAATGGCCGATTGTCGCCTGTAAGGCGAGTTTCTGTGTAAAGTGACTGTCAGTTGTCAGCTGCAAAGAGGCAGCGCGTGCAGTCTAACGGCATTCAGCAGAACTATTTGCCTCTATCTAATTCTAGTTTTGCGTAGAGAGTGCTAGTGTTATTTGGTTTTAGGAAGATGCTACATGCAGAAGTTAGCGTTCCCTAAACCTCTGCTCATGCAGGAAGCGGCCAAAATAAAAAAATCTGTTATTATACGAAATATATTTAATATATATGTTATTCTAATAGCATCTTGCGGACCCTCTGGCATAGCTCGCAGACCCCCACCTGTTGGGAACCACTGCTCTAGACCACTGAGTAACTAGAAACTTATCATGTCTGCAAAGACCTTTACGTGAGAACTCAAAACAAATAGAGGAAATAGATATTTCCACACGTGAATACCGATGTCCATGATGTAACAGATTCCAAACCATCCCTATAATTTACAAAGTCATTTAAGGTGTTTCTCATATCTAGAGAACCGGTAAATGCGTCTTCCACCTGCTAGATGCACACACCACAATCGATATTTTCTCAACTAAATAAAGATGGGAAATGTGAAGAAACAGTCAATCTGACAATTTACATGGGAGGGAATAATGGCCCAGCGCAAACACGCATCCATATTCACTCTTCTCAAATTTCCACTTGATCACAAAAGCCGTCCAACACTCACTAAGTATTAGTTCGCTATTCAGGTGTCTCCATTCAGACAGCCTCTACCATTAGCTGGAAACGTGAATCATTCCCACCACAGGTCACACATAGATGGAATCATCCTACGAAATCAATCACATACATATTTAATTGCTATACTTACAATTAAATGTTAGGATTGAGGTTTCAGTTGAACAACATTCGACAATGAGCGAAGCATCGGAAATACACCCTGCTGACGGCTGTGGGTCTGGAAATAGAAACACATGTACCATACTCATCCCTCTGTTGTCACAGTATCCCACGTCAAATACATACATTCCTTTTTACACATGTCTGACCACAAACACATACTTTATATGCCTGGTGCTCAACACGAACCAATCACACATCGCCTACTACTATTAATTATAATACTTCGCCAATAAATGATTGCCCACAATATGAAATACTAGTGAGACAAAATCAGCGATGGGTGGGCATGTCTCATAAGTTTTTCTTGCGAGTGGTACCACTCCATCGTAGTAAGATAAACACAATCGGCCAGATGTTAAAAAACCCGATCGCAACAACTACTGCATGTTACTGTCACAAGTGGTCTTGGTTCTACAGGTGCACACTAGTATCCATGTTAAAAGCTATACCTGCCTTATAAATCTAGGTGCGACATTATCTCGGAATGAGGTGGTATTTCTATCCAGACAAATACTGAGACGATGATCACTGGAGTGTATATTATCAGACCAGTAGTCCAATTACACGAAGCCCACAATTCAACCTCATGATAAAATCGCCGAATTTTAAAAATGATTTGGCTAAGTAATGTAGTATGTAACCAGTATTTGCAACTCCCTCATGCTGCTAGATATTTCTCCAGCATGTGTAATGTATTCTGTCTCAATACCATGTCAGAAGTTCTGCGATATATCCACTGATTGAGAAGGATCACAAACAGTAGTAGATGGTTGGCTGATTGTGGTGGCAAGAAATGTACAGTAGCTTTTCAGATCTCTAGGGTTACGCTATCTGCTAGAATTGATGTCTATGATTTGGAATCAAGTCTTTCCATTGAACCACATACCTGCATTGGATCCTATGGAGAAGTCCTCTAATGATTACAGTAACTAGTGAATCATATTTCTGGCACTCTCATATCTCGAAACGAGCCACCTTTCTCGAACCTATCTGCTACAGTAAAATTCCAACATGGTTTTAGGTAGCCCCTACGAATCTTGCAACTATCCCTCAGACTCTACGGCTACTGCTACTGTCCCTGTAGATTTGTGCATGTGATTGTTCCAATGTAAGTCGGAACTGAGTAGAAGTCTGAGAAAGCTATACCTACAACCTTCTGGAACCCGTGTAGAAACAGGACTGTGTTTTGACCATTCGAAGGAAATGGGAACCGAGAGAAGGACGAGGATTTCTGCTACTGCACTGTGGTGCATCCCCAAAGAGTTTCAGCAATATTACACTAATTTCATCACCGGATTTGGTATAGTTGTGGTCGGTTGCACATTAAATCGGTAACAGTGCTGCAGGGCAGGTTGATCAATGATGGTGTAAGGGCGGTCTTTCAGTCTCTAATTTTACCCTAAGACTGCGAGAATGCTCTGTGACTCCCATCAGCATCGACATAGATCGTAAATTAAGCACTATGCTCGAGGTGTTAGAAACATGCAGAGTGCTGTCTGATATACTTTGATGATGTATGTGTTCGAGAATTAACAAAGAATGAACGTACTGCAAAGTCATCTACCCACATTTGCAATGATACTCGCAAAGCCAGTAAGGAGTGGTTTAGCTATGATACTGAAATTGGAAACAAGCTGTCACCACATTGGTCGGTGTTGAAATTAGTGTAATATTGTTAAAATTGTTCACAGTATCAACTGTGATGCTTTTTATTTCAGTGCATCGGTGGAGTCTCCTCCATCCCATCCGTCCATGGCACGCTGTTGCTTACAACATAATGATAGACTGACTTTTGACTTTTTTGAGTTGGAGAAGCAGTTTTGTGGAGGGGTGACACCTTCTGGGGATGGCTAGCACCAAAACAGTGATTGCATACATGACTGCAATTTGAGGAATCACTCAAAATGGAATGCAGAGCTTTCAGCTATTCTGTCAATGTGACATATGAGTTTAAATGTAGTTTGTAAACCCACACCAAAGATGTAAAACTCTTCCAGTTTCGTGATGTCGTAAATGACTTATTTAAAATCATCCAGTGTGTGCAGTGTGTTACAGTAACAGCAATAACAATATGATTTACACAGTGTGGTGTCCAGACGTAGCCCAACTGACCTACCTTCCCTCCAAAATTCAAACTTCTCATCTGGAGGGGGGGGGGGAGGTACTTGGCAGGGGGGTGTGGCACTTTCCAGCCATCTTGGGTAACTGTACTCACGTCATCAGCTAACATCACAGCAGCCATGTTGAATGACGTCAATCGCATCACAGTGCGACATCTAGGATAACTTTACTTTGGGGTGATGTCCTTGTTGTCTGCGAGAGGCCATGGATCAGAATGTCTTAATGAATGACGTCAATCGCGTCATCAGCTGATGTCATAGCAGCCATCTATGTGGGATACGATCATCCTCCTAGAGAAAAGATGATGGAACTTTAAACTGGTCTGTCAGGTGATGCTCTATGCCTGCATGCATATGGTATTTGTTTTCGATATATGGGAGGAGGGAGATGTGGCAAAAATCTTATCTAGTTCTCTATCGGATGAAGTTAATTAGCCTTTATAGCTTGCAATTTTTCTCTGATGGATGGTACATAATAAAGAAGATAGCATATTGGGGAGATAGATGTGAATGGACATGGATCTGTAGTACTTGTATGTAGTTTGGGGGTGCACCACAGTGCACTAGCAGAAATCCTCGTCCTCTCAGTTCCAAATAATTACACTTTCCAAATGTGGTTACGTACCTCAAACATTAGAGCTACAAAAAAGAGGGAACTATTCTTTATTATGGTTTCTCCTGAGCCATTTCACTTTTTATAAAAATAATTTTGTAGAGCCGATGCTGTAGAGATGTATAAAAAAAAGAGATTACTTCTTTGTAGTTTTTCTGACTCAAACTCATTTGTTAGTCATCAGAACTTTTGATATTTTTTTCCATGGAGAATACTAAACACTGGAGAACATAACAAAAGATTTATTTTGAGTACCAGTGCAAAACGGACCCATTTTCAATACATCTCCAGCTTTTCGTCATTTTTAGGGCCTTATATACTCGCACTGCAAAACCAAATATAGTTTTTTTAGGTTCATTAGAACATGGTATTTCCAATGAAAGCAGTTTAAAAGAGTTTGCAGAAGGTTTTTTTTTTTTTGTAAAATTGATCCAAAAGCATCAGTTTTGGTCTTCTAAGAAAAATTGTCAATTTTGCCCTCAATGTGTAAACTATTAGAAAACCTTATGAGAATGAAATTTCATCTTTTCAGACCTTGCAGAGTTAAGATTATACGTGCACAGTTTCACATTTATCCCTCAATTACTTGCACATATGTGAAAAGCGAAACTTAAATTTATTTTCGAGCCATTTTTTCGACCGACTTCGCTTCAAATTATCCGTATGAAAATTGGTCTGCTAATCTTTTTTTTTTTTTTTTTTGGCTTAACGGATCCCAAAAAGTTGTACAAGATGGCCTAGTTTTGTTTCTTTCAAGAAAATATTTCCGGAGATGTTATGCCTCAAAGTTGAAGAGAAATGACAGGTGATTGTCGCTAGCTGCACTGGCGGGTAAAACAAATGACTGTATCGCTGGAAGAATTAAATTAACGAAGTAAAACTTCACTTATCTTCATTGCAAACATTTGCAATTGTTCACACAAAATTTCAAAAAATTCATGACGGTTATGCAGGAACTTTTTTCTATATTAGAACACTTGGCATGGAATGGCCCAAACTTTGATACCTAAATAGTAAGCCTTTCTTGCAACAGTGCTGTACTTGTCGGTTGTACATTGTAATGTCGCCTAGTCGTAGATATTGCTAATTGCTATAATCGCACTATTTCACTCCCATTTACGGAGCTTGTTAGCACTTGATGTTAGGTTGGCGCGATTAAAACGCATTGTGGTAATCGCTGCTGCTTGCTGGATCGCTGCTGTGTCTCGATGCTGATGCTGGCTCTAAATCTGGTTGTCTAGGGTTAAAAACATGAGGTCCCGTGTTTTTTATGCGCTTTTGATGATAAAGAACGAGCGAAACCAACAAATATGTAAACTTCAAATATTTATTACTCTGGTGGCCATCTTAATTCCACTATCCACCAAAGACCATGACACAACACAAAGTAGTACTTCTTTTACATGTTCTTTGCATTGTTTATCCACCTCAAACAATAACACACAAACACACTTTACCAAAGTGACATTCCGACTGCGCCCCCAACCATGGAGCCCCCAACCCTTCTTGCTGCTTGTTTTTATAACCTTGTCAAAGAACTACTAAAAAGAGATATAGTTTATAAGTCACATGTACATCTGTTATTGTAATTTGTGTAGAAAAGTTATTAATTTACATCGAGTGACATAATTTAACAGGTTAATAAAATGACAGACAGATTTGTTGACTTGACAGAATAATTCTTTGTTACAAAAAGGCCGTTTTTTAGAAGTTTGTCAATTGACTTCTCTGATTTGCATAAATAAGTAAATAACATGAATTATTAAGAATTACATTGGTTTTCGTCTAAAATAGGAGTGTTTACGTGAATACTGAGTGAAAATGGTCCTAGTGAACAAATAGGTTTCACTGGGTGATTTTTATTTACGGAGATCCAAAATACGTCAGTTGGTCACTATTTTTCGTACTTCATATTAATTATTTAAGATGAACTTAGTGTTTTTACATGATGACATTTGCTGTATCAGTGATCAAGTGATATTAACTTTTGTGTGGGTCAGTTATTCAGTATAATTTAATGGGTTGACTGTTTATGGAGACATGTTATGCAATCATTGTTAACATACACAATAACTTTTCTATTATCATAAATACTCGTTAAACTGGTTGAATTTGGAGGGTATCGCATACTTCGGTAAAGTAAAGCCTTTAATAGGTCCCATTACAACATGTACATCGTTTATTTGTCTTGTATGGTAGCTATATTCAGATTCATTGTGGGTGATGCATAAATTTTTCTTTTGTAATAATGACATTTTCTAGTATGCATAGATGTGAAAGTGATAGCGTTTTATTTCTCTTAAGTAGTGGATTGCATGACGATCTTTGGTCTACCTCTTCCCCATTGCTTTATTACCAAATGTCACCTGGTCATTAAATATGAACTAGCTACTGTAGGATAGACACAATGTAACAAAAGAAATAAAATTTTTGTATTGTGAGAACTCTTAGCAGACACAATGCACTTTGCTTTATTTCTTCCTTAGTGACTGATCTTCGACTCAGATAAGTAAGGAGGTATGTTGTGTGAAGCTTAAGCTCTGGGGAAGCAAAACCAAGAAAGAAGTCCAACTGGACTGGAGACATAATAATGGACAGGCACTGGACGCACTAGCATGGTGTGAATGAGCAGCCACTGCTCTTGAATCAGAATCGTAACAGTCAAATGTGGGTGCGATGTTGGCATATGAGCCAATGTGTAACACCAATTGTTCTTTGTGAATTCAAAGTCCATTTCCTCGTGTGCAGCATGTGACTGTTTAGTCACAGACAAAGAAAATACATTTCATTTCCTTGCAAATTCTCATGCATTTCTGAAAATACTTCAACTAAATTTCTTTGCATAAGCAATGTGATCGTCTCAATACCTGCAAGAAAGAACACTAGATGAGAAACGTCCACTTCCTTGGCCAGATTCCCTCCCATCTGCTGTTGTAACGCTTTATTAAAAAAGAGTGACAAGATATTTCCGGTATCAAGAGATGGTCCCAATGTGAGCCAGTCATTTCTGGCAGAGTTTATTGAAGGTTCAATAAACACAATGAGTAAACAAATGTGCTGAATTTTGTTTTATTAACTTTGGAATTATTTATAAATCTGGTTTTAGCACAAACATGCTTTATTCTAAAATCCAATGTATTGAGAAACTTATTAGTCTAATAGGGCGTGTTTTGTTGTTGCTCCAGCACACTGTAATACTGATACACAAAGAATGTATAAGGCACAAGAGATTGTAAGTGAGAGTATTGTGACTCAAAATGAAAGAAAGAGGAACCGAAGCATTATGTTCATAGAAACCAAAGTTAAAGTATCTCCAATCACAATTACTTTCTGATTTGTATCTTAACACAATGTTTCTTTTAATTATGCCATTAAAAGAATTTACTTGAACACTTTCCCTTGTTAAATATAAATTAATAAACAAACAACCAAAAGAAAAAACTGAGTGCATATCTTTTGTTATGGCAATCCCATTTGATCACATACAGGCATTACGCTAAATCTTCACTCATGTCTTTGGTAGAGCTTTGGTCATGATATCTGCTATCTGTTCTTCAGCATTCTCCCCCCCCCCCCCCCAACTTCACTGCTGCTGAATTGTCAGTTTGTAGAATTGGAATTTTGGATAGTCTTATCATTTAGCTCAATAGCTGAGTTAACCAAATAATCTCCTTGACAGCTTCATTTGCAGCAGCTAGTACAGCTTCGTTTGTAGATGTTGCTACCATGGCTTGTTGCTGACTTATCCACGAGGTCGCCCCTGCTGTGCGGTTGATGGCTACTCCAGATGTTGATCTGACTGTTTTTGCTGTTTTGAACAGCCTCCAAAATTTGCATTGCTGTAGCATTCGAAAGACGTATCCTTCCCTTTTGATTTGTATGTGTTTCCGTAGTCAGTTGTTCCTGCTACATAACAAAAAACCCTTTTTACTCTTAGTGTGTGACCTTTGGTGGAATTATTGAGAGATCTTAACAGAACACTTACACTGAAAGAACTTCTTTGGCATTTTTATTTTGAATCCACAAGCATGGTCAGCTTCGCTTAGCCTGAAATCTAGACTGAGCAAAAAGTGGCTGAATCGATCGTTCCAGCGTCTTGGTGCTTGTTTTAAACCATACAAAGTCTTTTTCAACCTGCAGACTCTGTCAGTACCATACACATAACCCACTGGTGGTGCCGTATATATGGTTTCCTCAAGTGTTCCATACAGGAAAGCCACTGATACATCATACTGGCCAAGATACATTCTTCTAGTTGCAGCAACACTCAGAACAGACCGAACCATTATCCTGTTGACTGTAGTCCACATCTTCATGTTGTCTGAAGCCCTTAGCAACCAAGTCAAGCCTTAAATTTTTCAATCTGACCCTCTTCTATTGTCTTCAGTTGAAACACTCATTTACACAGTATTGTTCTAGCATCCTTTGGTAAGTCTTCAAGTTCCCAGGTTTCATTTTCCATAAGAGATTCCATTTCCCTCTCGATTGCTCTTTTCCATTTGATGCTATCTTCATTTCTAAGTGCATCCTCATAGGTTTCACAAACCTTTGTTGTGACAAGGAAATCTTCTGACATCATTGCATAATCACTAAGGTATTTTGGCCTCTTTGATGATGAAGATCTCTTTCTTAACTTTATTCCTATTCTCTCTTATTAAATCTGCTGAATGTCATCGCCATATTCTGTGTCTGTGCTAGTTTTGTACTCCAAACTATCTTCTGAGAGTGTCTTTTCCTCATTTTGTGATTGATTTTCAAGATAATCTGGATCTGCAACTGGTTTTTCAACATCTTGAAATGGCAGAGTAACTGGTTTTTCTGTAAATTGCACATCTTTTGGCAGCACAATTGAATTACTTTCTTGTACTCAAATCATGAACCATTCATAACCATCAAAAACAACAAGTTGTCCTTTCACATCTTTTACGCCCATTTTCCTTCGGTTTTCACTTGGAACGTGTGCACAACATGTTGAGCCAATAGTGCTAATATGTTTAGCTCGATGCTTCATCCATTCCCACAACTTCAATGGATGATTTCCCTGTTATATCCAGGTTGTAAATTGTTGTGTTAACCAGCTGAGCCCATATTCGTGCTGGATAATTGACATTTGAATTTCAGTACGTAAGTTTCCTGGTCGTCTCGACAACAGTTCTGTTGTCTGGCTGGCAAATACCATTTTGCTCCATAGTACAGGGAGTAGTCAATGAGTGTGTTATACTATTTGAACTTAAGACAGATATAACTTCTTTGTTTTCAAACTCCTTATCATTGTCACTCAGCATCTCTTTATCAGAGTAACTCAGTGTCTGTGTGTGAGAGAAAATCCTTGAGAACTTAAGTCAGCTCGAATTTTTCTGCAACAAAATAACCGTAACGAAACTTAGAGGAAGTGTCTTTGAACAGAATGAGGTAACGTTTGTTCTTGAATGACTGATCAAAGGGTCTACACCGATCAGCTAATGTCAACTCAGTGGGCCTTGTTGACTTTTATCGTGCCTGAAGTGGTGGAAAATATGCCATTCCAACTTTGCATGATTCACAAGTCTCTACTCCTTCCTTGACATCGGTGTTAAATACCTTTTTGAGTTTTTTAAATAACCTTTGTCTTGATGATCCCACCCTTCACGATAATGTTGAAGAACGTAAAATTTATCTTCCACTGAAAGATGCACAGCGGCACCCTTCTCTGATATTAAGGGCTTAATGTCTGCTTGTATAAAGTACCACCAACTTCAAGAGTTCCACAGAGTCTCAGTTTACCACCAATTTCCAAAGAATGATATATAGTACTTGTATTAAATTTGCTATGGTAGTTAAGATTTTGGGCAACTAAAACATAAAGAAGATTTTGGAAATTTTTTGTACATACCAGAACACAGTCAAATTTGTTTCCAACTGTTGACAGAATCCAAACTGATCCTTTTCCTGTTCCTCCTAGAAACTACTATCCAGCAGCCTTGATAGAACAGGGATTGTTGAATGCTTCAAAGCTGACAAATTAATCAGGACTATTTCTCAAATGTTTCGTTGCACCATTGTCAATCCATTGTACATCCACATCTAATGAACAGGCCTCAACACAGCTAGTATGCAGTGCTACATTCGTAGCCACAGCTTTGTCCATGTTCTTCCGCGCTGTTGAATTTTTATCCAGTCTTCCATCAGCAATCCACTTCTTTCAATATTTGATACAATTTGTTGGCTCTTTACAGTAGTTGCATTTGCCTTTAACTTTGAACATGTGTGTTCCTATTTTGTTTAGTACACCTGATTTGGGTACTGATGACACTTGTTCGATTTTTTCACTACCTTTCGTGAAATTTCTTTCAAATATGCGCAATTGTTCCTTCAATTCATCAAATGTTTTCTTATTATCTTCCGTTAATAACATCCAGCTCGATTTAAGAGAATCAAAACTTGCAGGTAAAATATGTAAAACTTTATATACCAATATCAAATAAAATAAAGCATTTTCACTTTTGTTTTAGACTTATTCAGCTCGATCTACATATTTGTTAAATTCACTGTGCATGTGGGAATGTCCTGTAACTGAATCACCTAAACAGAAAAATTCAGGACAAATCTTGAACAGCTGATCCTTTGATGATGCTTCAAATTTTTGCTTCAATACCTCCCGCACTTCATGAGTCGTTTATTTGTCCATGATCTTCTGACACACAGTATCTGTGATTGCACTAGTAATCATCGACTTGGCGTAACTGTTCTCCTTATTGTATAAAACTGACTTATCTCTGTGGTCCCTTATTGCTGCAACATCAGCAACTTCAGACGGTGGCTCAGGTGACACTGAGCACTATGGGACTTTACTTCTGAGATCATCAGTCCCCTAGAACTTAGAACTACTTAAACCTAACTAACCTAAGGACATCACACATATCCTTGCCCGAGGCAGGATTCGAACCTGCGACTGTAACGGTCGCGCGGTTCCAAACTGTAGTGCCTAGAACTGCTTGGCCACATCGGCCAGCTTATGATTAAAAATAAAAGACAAAGATGAACAGAAGCATTATGTTCATAGAAGCCAAACTTAGTTACACAAAGTATCTCCAAACATCATTACTTTTTGATTTATATTTTAACACAATGTTTCTTTTAAATACTGTACATAAATAACCTTGTGGATGACATCGGAAGTTCACTGAGGCTTTTTGCAGATGATGCTGTGGTATACCGAGAGGTTGTAACAATGGAAAATTGTACTGAAATGCAGGAGGATCTGCAGTGAATTGACGCATGGTGCAGGGAATGGCAATTGAATCTCAATGTAGACAAGTGTAATGTGCTGCGAATACATAGAAAGATAGATCCCTTATCATTTAGCTACAAAATAGCAGGTCAGCAACTGGAAGCAGTTAATTCCATAAATTATCTGGGAGTACGCATTAGGAGTGATTTAAAATGGAATGATCATATAAAGTTGATTGTTGGTAAAGCAGATGCCAGACTCAGATGCATTTGAAGAATCCTAAGGAAATGCGATCTGAAAACTAAGGAAGTAGGTTACAGTACGCTTGTTTGCCCACTTCTTGAATACTGCTCATCAGTGTGGGATCCGTACCAGATAGGGTTGATAGTAGAGATAGAGAAGATCCAACGGAGAGCAGCGCATTTCGTTACATGATCACTTAGTTATCGCGAGAGCGTTACGGAGAGACGCTCAGTAGCTCAGTACGGGCTTTTGTTAAAGTTTCGAGAACATACCTTCACCGAGGAGTCAAACAGTATATTGCTCCCTCCTACGTATATCTCGCAAAAGAGACAATGAGGATAAAATCAGAGAGATTAGAGCCCACACAGAAGCGTACTGACAATCCTTCTTTCCACGAACAATGCGAGACTGGAACAGAAGGGAGAACTGATAGAGGTACTCAAGGTACCCTCCGCCACACACCGTCAGGTGGCTTGCGGAGTATGGATGTAGATGTAGATGTAGAAGTTCTTGCTATAGGCTACACGAAGTTCCTGGAAGTTGACATTTCATTGCTAACTAGCGTCCGCGATCCTGTGTCGATATGCCCGAGACTAGCAAGGGTGTCGCTTTTATTCACGTCTTCAGGGGGCGCGCCTGGCGCGGCGCGGTCCAATTCCATGTAACATTGGCCGCCGATTCCTCACTGCCTTCTCTAATCTTGAGTTCTGTATCTTCGTTCCGGCATTTGTGGTTATGCCAGAACACCATCATTGGTTAACATTCTAATAAATATCGACATGATACTGGTTCCACTTGCTCCATCACATCTGTGAATAGAGTTTCATGTTGGATCTCCAAAGGATGTGATCGGAGTGATGTCTGCAGTCTGCATTCATAGCCAGGATAATATCTTTCTGTTAATATATTAACGACTGCTGCATTGTTCATTGGTCAGTAAGAAATAAACACATTAGGCACTTTTTGTTGCTGCATTTCTCATCAGTGATGGCTCCAAGAGCACACTGTTCATGCTAAATATGTTATGGATTTAAGGCCGATATTATATTATTAAATTTTCTTAGGAGAAGAAATGAGATTAAATATTCATCATATTTTCTCGCACAAAGATATTTGAGGACGCGCAAATAGAGGTATTACACTATCATCACAATCTCTTTGGCAAAGACCTTTGATACCATAGTTTCTTCAGAATGGCTCACGAAGACTTATTACTGTGCTATGCAGTTTCCTATGTACCAAAACTGCATTTCATTAACATTTGGAAGAGAAGCAGAAGAAAAGTAAAAGGAAACGCACTTGGTTGATGCTGTGGATTTCATGGCGAGACGTTAGAAGCATCCAACAAAAACTGTTATGAAAACTGCAACCCGAGGACATAAAATCATATGAAAATTAGTTGCAAATGGGTGAGAGTACATTTCAATATGTGCTCAGGAACGTGGCTCCTCATATTATGAAACAGAACACTCATATCAGAAATGCTATATCTGCAAAAGACTGACTTACTGTAACATTGCTAAATCTTGCAACAGGAGAAAACTATTCTAGTTTATGGTATAACACTCTAATACCGCAGTGCACAGTGCCGAAAATAATACCAGAAACGTGTGAAGCTATTTATGAAGTCCTGAAGGAGGACTATCTGAAGGAAAATGACAGTTTAATACATGCTACAGACATTAAGAAATATTTTTAACTCTACAAAAGTTGTGGATTTTCTCCTTTATATCTTCGGGACTACATCCTTGCGATACTTCATGGCAAATGACTGACGCAGTTCTTTTGTACCTTTTGCTTCTTCTTATTTTAACTCAGAATGCTGAAAATTGCACAGTGCTTCACCTGCCTCGTTTATTTATATCATTTTTGTTGTAGATGCGACATAACATGTAAATTTTGAAGCCATATTGATAAATATTAGATGTTACACAGCTGTAGCGATGCCAGCACTCCAAGCAGTAAACAGAAGACAAATACTTTCCTTGCTCAAATCTAAGGTGAGGCGCTAGGTTTGGGTAAAAACTTACTTTATGACTTTTCATCTCATTAAAATACTGCACAGGGATATTTAATGGCATTTGTATTGTTTCATTTGTTTTACCTCTAGACATTGTTTATTTTTGTCAAATATTGTAACAAACTTCGTTTTCCTCTTTATTAAGTACCTGAAAAACTTTTTGTTTTTATTTAATACATTTGTGTTCCTTCATTTTGCAACAAACGATCTTTGGTATAAATGAGGTTTCTGATAACATGACCGTTGGATGCCTCTATATACAGTAAATTAAACTTAACCTGCAGTGAAAGCAGATGCCAGGCTGAGATGTATTGGACAAATGAAGGTAACTGATTCATACATGAAAGAAGTGTCTTACAAAAGACTTATAGAAGTGATTCTTGATTATTGCTAGTCAGTTTAGGACACTTATCAGATTACATTAACAGAAGAGAGACAGAATATCCAATGAAGAATGGCATTTTTCCTCACGATTGTTTAGTAGGCATGAAAGCACTGTGGAAATCCTCAACAAATTCGAGTGGCAGGCACTACAGAATGTGTATCAAGGGGAAATTTACTATTGAAATTCCAAGAGCATGGATTTGAAGAAGAGTTGAACAAAATATTAAAGTACATCTCGGAATATGACGAGGGTGAGAAAATCAAGAAATCAGAGCTCATATGGAAGTTTATCAACAGCCATGCTTCCCAAGCACCATTCACAAATGGAATAGGGAAGCAAAAGTTTTATTACATGAATTAGAAATGATCTCTATTTCTGATATCGACAGTTTTTTATTTTAATTTGCATAATTGAGTCTTTTTAAGTTTATGATTTAAACAGGTTGCTATAAGGGATGTGATAACAAAGTAACTGGAATATTTTAATTCTCTGGGCTTTATACATCCAATTTGCATTTTTGATCTTTTTGATACACATATTCCTGATGTATGTTTAATTTATTGTTAACATTCAAAATGTTATACATGTTTTCGAGGGCTCAGCGAATTTTTACTTTCGAGAAAGATGGATAAAAGAATTTCCATTAAATCTTGCTTGAAAAATGGAATAGGGTGTACGTTGTCTTCTTCGTTTGTTGGCCTCTTTTTTCCGCAGTTTCAGACACACAACTTGTATAGGTTCATTACCATCTTTTGCAACTGTAATGGAAGTATGAAGGCTTTCACGACCGGATGACATATCTTCTGGTAAACCTTCCGGGATGTAAGGTCGTGGTCCATGAAACTCTTCAGCTCCTAACGTTTCATCCAGAGCTGCACTGGACATCTTCAGAGGGGTGTTTCTCCTCCGGTGAGTCTTGCTGACTGACGGGTCGGACGTCTGAGAGTGATACATAAGTCGCTCTCAGACGTCCGACCCGTCAGTCAGCAAGACTCACCAGAGGAGAAACACCCCTCTGAAGATGTCCAGCGCAACTCTGGACGAAACGTTAGGAGCTGAAGAGTTTCATGGACCACGACCTTACATCCCGGAAGGTTTACCAGAAGATATGTAATGGAAGTCTTATTAAGATCATATTAGAATGTCTGTCCACTGGGAAACATTGAACTTTCTTACAGTTCTTTAAACTTATTGGAAGATCATTTATGTCAATTACCAACTAATCTTTGTTGATCACCCATTTCATGTTGCACCATGGTGAGCTTCGGTTTATTCCTGTGGTGCAGTGTGTCACTGTAACATAAGTTGTGAAGGTAAGACTCCATTCATGCAAGAAGTATGCTACTGATGCCATAACTTCTGCTTCCAAGGAGAATCATGAGGTCCAAATAATGGCCTTGTAAATGTCTGACAATGTACTAGCATTATGTTATACATACATTATACATTTTGAGGTGATATATGACTTTCTGTCTAGAGGATCCCTTTTAGGAACTACGCAGGAAGGCAATTGGCAAGTTATGCTACGAAAAATGCCTGATGTTACTATGAACCACTTTCTGAAAAATATTTGAAAAGATTCAAAGAAGTGAAAGTAGACTGTAATACAAAGTTTTTTTTTTGTATCTCTCTTCGATTACATTTTTCAGAACAAAGGCTAGGGTTGAGTGAAAATAGAAGTGACAGACAAGTGGATTAAAATTCTTGGAGGAACACCTCCACTTTAGCTATCAATGAAATAAAAAGTGAAAGTTTAGTACGCAACAGTAGATCATCAGCAAACCTTAAGACCAGTTCTTAGATTTTACACTCAGGTTGAAGTTTGTACATCTCTATGAACTTGGTAATTTTAATGCCCTCAATGATTTTATTGATATGTGGCGTAATTACCACTGCCATTTGTATGAAATTTGAATTCTTCACTCCCCTGATAAGACAAACCTTTAGAGGAAAATACATCAATATTCATAATAGAGAGCTCTTTGTGCTGGTATATCGTTGAATAGATTGTGGTGAGCTCTCAAGTACTAGACAGTGTCTCAGCAAGTTACACAAATGCCATCCTTAAAACCACCACTGGTGTAATGTTGCCACAACTTCCCAGTTTCAACACGTGAACTTCAGGAAATCCAGATATCAATTCTGTTAAAATAAAGTCTTTTAATAACATACTGTATATTGTGAATAGCAATGGTCCTATGACATTCCCCTGTGGCACGACTTCTCTGTTTTCATGTCGCCTCTCACTAGCAGCATTTGATGAAGTTAAGTATTGTCAGTTGCTTTCTAGAAATAAAACTACTAATGTTATTTGTTTGAAATTGTTGTATAGTATTCCAATAATGCTGCATCCTGTAGGCACCCTATTAGCGATGTGTGGGCAAGACCCCACAACCTGTGATGAGGATGGGATTTCTTGCTGTCTCAATACCAATACGAGATTGTGTATCGTCCGATGTCTCAACATGGTAGTTTGGACGCACTTTCTCACTTTCCGATTGGTCCTGACACAGACTTTGACGCTTCTCCTGCATCTTGTTGTTACATCGATGCTCAGGATTCTGAATTGCTTCAGTCTTTTCCGCTGAACTATAAGAAAATTGCACAGGCCACGGACACTGATCCAGATTTGAACATTTTGCTCCAGTACATTCACACATCCTGGCCTCGCTCACTGAATAGTGTAAAAAACTCCATTGTGTGCCGACCCTTTGAGCGTTGGCATAGCCAAGCTGTACAAAAAGTGTGATTCTTGTTCACAATGACAATTGACAGTCACGTGTATTTATCCCTAAAGTTTTGGAAAAATAAGTTCAAAAATAGTTCAAATGGTTCGAAGCACTATGGGACTTAACATCTGAGGTCATCAGTCCCCTAGACGTAGAACTAATTAAACCTAACTAAACTAAGGACATCACACACATCCATGCCCGAGGCAGGATTCGAACCTGCGACCGCAGCAGCAGCGCGGTTCCGGACTGAAGTGCCTAGAACCGCTTGGCCACAGCGGCCGCCGCAAAAATAAGTGTTGCAATTGCTTCGCTAAGGACGCTGTGGGATTTTTCGTACGAAACAGTTAGCATGTCGACACTGTACTTAGCAGGGCATGGACGCCCAAATAGAACAGATGACGACACAGTGTCACGCATGTGCGAAAAATCAGTCTGCTCTGCCACGAAAGTTCTCTGCTTGGTCTAAGTCGCAATTGCCATGGCAACGTGTGCACATAGACTTTGTGGGACCTTTTTGGAACACTCGCTGGTTAATTGTGGTTGACTCACATAGCAAGTTTCCTTTTGCTGTGCCAATGAATTCGCCAACTCACGTAGCACAATTCAGGTGTTGTCTTCGATTTTTTGCCTAGAAGGTTTACCTGAAGTAACAGCGTCAGACAACGGACCTTAGTTGACATCACATGAATTTCAAACGTTCTGTGAACGCAATGGCGTACTGCATCTAACTAGTGCACCGTTCCATCTATAGCCAAACGGCGAAGAGGAACATTCTGTCACAACATTCAAGCAGCAGATGGCCAAACTTTGCTCAGCTCATACGAGGGATCAAGCATGGCACGCATGAGATGGACCATCGCTGGTGGAATTTCTTCACGGCCGCCGCCATTGGACACTGTTCCACCTGCTCCACCCTCGTCAGAATCCGGCACCGCAGGAAGGCCGCAAGTATCACTTCGAGTTGCATGATATTGTCTTTTACAGGGTTTTTAGCAGCAGCAGATGGTGGACGCCAGGCGAGATCGTCCGTCGACTAGGCGCTTCCATGTATCTTGTTTCCTGTCCGGATGGTTTGTAGCACTGCCATCAAAATCAACTTCGCCTCTGTTACATACACAATGATCTTTGAGTCTCTCTTCCCGCCAGATTCACGGGCACAGAGGACAGCGCAGCCACAGCAGACGCTGGAGGGTGTCATCACGACACCTCGGGAGGACCCGATAGAGACAGAGCCTTCACCTCCTCTCGTCCTACCGATGGAGCTGGACGCACCCGCATCGCAGCTGCCTCCACCCTCTTCATCTGGTTCATGGCAGCAGGACGTGGAAGCATATCCTTCTGGTCGTTCTTTGGGAGACGTTTCCCCCAGAGCACAAGCCGCATGGCGGGGTACAGCTGGAAGCTGGCCATCCCTGCAGCCACGACTTCCGGTCTATCAGTGTGTCCAAGCTCCATACACGATGACGGTATGACGGTCCTTAGCTTTGGAAGGGGGGGGGGGAGGAATGTTCTGGCGTAACCATAAACGCCAGAATGAAGATGAGGAACGCAAGACTAGAAGGCAGTGAGGAAACGGCAGCCAATGGTACATGGAACTGGACTGCGCTGTGCTAGTGGTGCCCCCTGCAAGACGTGAATAAAAGCTACGCTCCTGCTTTCCTCGAGCAGATCGACACCGGATCACGGATGGTATTTATCAGTAATGTGTCAACTTCCAAGTACTTTGTGTATAGCACGAACTTCTCTGCTTCCATGGCGCCTCTCGCTAGCCACATTTGATGTATCTCCAAAGTTAAGTATTGTCAGTTGTTTTCTAGAAATAAAACTACTAATTTTATTTGTTTGGAATTGTTGTATAACATTCTGAGAACGCTGCATCCTGTAGGCACCCTATTAGCGACGAGAGGGAAAGGTCCCTCAGATGGACTGTTCACTCTATTTTGATCCCAAGGAAAAAAAGAGTCTTCTCACAAAGTAAAATGAGATAATAGCAGAATTAATGCAAAACATAGAAAAGAACTAAGGATCTTTTATGCATCTGACAGTAGTTCACAAGTAACAAATTTTTCTGAGAAGTGTATAATTTATTTTCTCCTCCCACATCACAGCACTTGTTATGAAGTGAGGAAATTAACAATTTTGGTTTCTGAAGCTTAATGTGACAACGAATTCTTATTGTAGTCCTGATCGGAAAAGTTGCTAAAAGCAGAGAGCTCTCTCTTCCTTCGAGCACTCCTCGCAAATTCTTATTTGAGGGCTTGCAGGCCTCGAGTTTTTCAGCAGAATGAGTCTTACGTTATTTTACTAATTATGGTATGGGGTAAACGCAGCAGAGGAGAGTGCCCTCTACAGCATTGAAGAACTTTGTGTATATCTGCATTCAGCACTGAATGGCAGCTCTCACAGAATTCATGTGACAGGCAACACAACTGTCAGAGCAGTTCAAATAGCAAGATACATAGAGCCTCTGCCCTTCACTCTATTTCGTTAACCTCTTACTGTTATTTTGGATTCCGTCTGTCTTAGGCGTACTGTAAGTGGAAATTCCCATCCATAAGGGGCTTTTCTATTTTCTTTTCTAAGCAGTTACATTGTGATTATTGCAGGTATATGACAGTACGAGCATGATATGTCTGTGCAGTTAATGTGGTGCTGTTACACTGCACACCTACTTTGAATTATGTTAGTGGTGATGCACTTAATTTAGCGCTGACTACTGTACCTATTAATTAGTAATTTTAAGAACGCTGCACAAGAGGTGCAACAATACTGAGTTCGCTTTGGCTGATTTATGCACAGCGACATGCACTCCAGAAAGTCAGGCTTATGATTTTTCGTATACACCAAAAATCTGTAAGATTGATACACATGATCAAAGCAACTCAATCGCCATTAGAGTAGAAAATGCTTTAGATACAAAAAACAAATATAAGTCGACAAGTGATACAAACACCGAAAATGAAACGATACATCCTCTGAGCACTGCAAATGAAAATGAGTTTTTAATAATAGGCGACTCCATGTTAAAAAACATCGTAGTTCCAAACTCCAAATAGACGTTCGCCTTGGAATCAGGAAAAAGCAGTTACAAAAACATTTCAGCAATATCCTAAAATCAGCAACAAGCCCTACCAAGATACATGATAGAAATTCCAAAGGTGTGTCTATTCACGTTGGAACAAACTGTCTACGAACCAGCAGTGTAGAATAAATCGTCGACAACACGAGAAACCTTATAAGAACTGCCAGAAACGTCTACAACGCCTCGAGAAATACCATCAGTAGCATTGTGTACAGAAGGTCGGTAAGTGACAGATACATACACAGAATAAACAACAACATTAAAGAAGAATGCAATAAACTGGGTGTAATATTCATTGATCCCAACAAATTTCTTAATGACAAGTGTCTTGGTAAAGATGGATTGCATTTTAACAGACTAGGCTGTAGAATATTTAGTAAGATGTTCATAGATGTTTGTCAGATTATAATGAACAAGGGAAACTTATAAGCAGTAATAGGGGTGAAAATACATGCATGCAAATATATTCCAGAGAAATGTTATATGCCCATTGTAAAACATCTCCCTGGAAAGAAATTTAAAAAAATACCAGAAATGATGTATCAGATGAAATCCAGACCTCCACCTCACAGCCAGGATCTTCTGTGGGGACACAAAATAAAAACTCACAGGTAAAACACAAAAATATGAAGTTGGTTCTTTTTCACAAAAATGTGCAATCACTAACTAGTAAAACAAGTGAAATTCAAATGCTATTAGAAAACGAATTAAGAAGTACCTCATAATTGTGTCTCACAGAACACTAGCTTGATGAGGAGAAGTTACATATTGTGTCCCTACCTAACTCTGTGCTAGGTCGTTATTTCTGTAGAAAAATTCTTAAACATGGTGGCAGTTGTATATACATCAGAAATAATAAAGACTTTATAAATATAAAATGTCCTGTTGAAGTAGCGAAGAAAAAAGATGTAAAGCTATCAGGAATTGAGATAGTAGACATTAAACTAGCTGTTATTTGTTTACACAGAGCTCCAGCTGGTGACATAAATACTCTCCTAAACAGTTTGGAATATTCACTTAACAGACTAACACGAAGAAACAGGAGAGTTATTCTATGTGGTGATTTTAATATTGACTTTGCAAAGGACACCAAAGAAAAGAATGAATTACTGAATCTCTTGCAAACTTTTTACATGAAATCCACCATAGAAACGGCAACTCGTATCACAAAGACATCACGTACCATGATAGATCAAATATTTGTAAATGTAGAAATGAAGTATGCAATAGAAATACTAACTCAACCCAGGCTTTTGGGGATCACACAGCTCAAAAACTCTCTCTGAGTCTGGAAACTGAGCTACAGCTTAAACCCTTCCTAACAACCACCAGTATAAACTACAGTAATGAAAATTTAAATCATTTTCTCCATTACTTGAGCAAAGAAAGCTGCGAAGAGATTTATAACTACGAACACACAGATGGAAAATATAATAACTATATTAACAATTTTTCCTACTACTTTGAACTGTGCTTCCCTCTAACCCAGAGGAAAACATACACAAGAAAAACAAAAAATAAATGGATTACTTCTGGGATTTTAGTATCTTCAAACAAAATACATTACTGCACAGATTGTCCAAACAACTCACGTCACCAGAATTTGACTCTTATTACAAAACCTATAAAAAGATATTCAAAAATGGTGTCAAACAAGCAAAAATAATGGCAAATGACACATATATAAAAAATTCCACCAATAAGACGAAAGCCATATGGAATATTGTCAGGAAAGAAACTGCAGCAGAACAGATACACTTCCATAACATTAACTGCCTAATGGACAACTCAACTGTGAGAACTGAACCTACAAAAATTGCAAATAAATTTAATTCCTACTTTACACAGACAGCTGAACATCTTGTAAATAAAAATTTACAGTGCACACCAATAAATCAATCCAGATATACTATAAATAACAAATCTATTTTTCTATACCCCACCAATGAAAAGGAAATACTTAATATAATCAAAGAACTTAAGCCCAAATTCTCTTTTGGTACTGACAATATCCCTGACTATATCTTGAAAAATGTGCTCCCCTCATAGCCACGCCACTTGTCAACATCTGTAACTGGTCTCTATCAGAAGGGGTGTTCCCAGAAAAATTGAAGGTAGCAAAAGTAAAACCCCTGTTCAAGAAAGGGATAAAAACAGAAGTATCAAACTACAGGTCAATCTCACTATTATCTGGTTTTTCCAAAATAATTGAAAAACTCTATTATAAAAGACGAATCAGTTTCATAGAAAAAAATAATTATTTCTCAAATACTGAATCTGTATTCCGAAAATCTAAATCTGCTGAGACAGCTATCTTTGCATTCCTAAATGAAGCCTTAAATGCAATAGACAATAAAGAACATATCTCGGCCATATTTCTAGACCTCTCTGAGGCATTTGATGTCATTCATCACAATATCTCGCTTCAGAAACTTGAATCTGTAGGAATTAGGGGCCTGGACTATGAGTGGATAAAATCGTATCTCCAAAACAGAGAGCAATTAGTTGAGCTTACCATCCAAGAAGGGAACAAAATAAAGTCTTACTGCTCAGAGAAACAGAGCATCAAATATGGTGTACCACAAGGCTCCATTCTAGGACCAGTTCTGTTTCTACTCTTTGTAAATGACTTGGAACTGACTAGCCCATGCAACAAGTACATAAAATTTGCGGAAGACACAAATGTGATAATAAAAGGAAGAACCAAAGAAGAATTACTACACGAGATTAAAAGTTGTATCACCAACATTACAGACGGGTTTTCTGGAAACAACTTAGTAATAAACACAGAAAAAACAGTTACAGTGCATATACACACAGTGCAAAATAAATGTCCACTAGCACCAGATATAGAGTTGTTTACTAGAATCCTCAAAAATGTAAGCTCTACAAAATTTCTTGGTATATGGGTCCAAGGAGATCTAAGATGGGTCCAACATACAAAATACATTACAAATAATTTAAATGCCATTTGCTATACCATCAAAATTCTTTCTGATTGCACATCGAAAGAGACACTAAAAGATGTATACTTCACCCAGCCAGAATCCTTACTGCGACACGGCATAATCTTTTGAGGAAATGCATCTGCTAGCAAAAGTTGTTTTATATGCCAAAAGAGAATTGTAAGAGCCATAGAAAACGCTTCATCAAGAAGCTCATGCAAGCTCTTATTCAAGAAACTACATATCCTTCCACTACCATGTCTGTACATTTTACAAGTAATCATATTTGTAAGGAAAATCTTAGAAAATAGCAACAATCTTGTGTCAACCAACCAGAGTATCCACCTGTATAAAACAGGGAGAAAGCACGACATACATGTTCAACATGCACACACAGCCCTAAAACAGAATGAACCACTGCAAACAGGAAACAGACTGTACAATAAGCTACCTACAAACATTAAAACAATAAAAGACACTTCAAAATTTAAAACTGCTGTTCATAAATATTTATTGCAAAAATGTTAGTATAGTATAGATGAATATCTCAAAACTTCAAAACTTTATTGCAAAGGTTAAATATAATGTATGGAACCTGAACCTTCAGTTGTGATAATATTAAGCCTAAATCAATGCAAATATTCTTGTATGATTTAAAAACATGTATTGTAAATCACAATGACTTGTCCAATATCGTATTGTATACCTTGCACAACAAATGATCAAAAGGACCAATAAAAATGTAATGTAATGTAATGTAATATTCTATTATTACATGACAGTTCTTCGACTCTTGAAGTTATTTACCCCCGCTTCTTCTTTGAAGACAATGTAATGACGTCCAGCTTGCTCTGCTTAACTTTCTCGCTTCTGTAAAGTACAGGATGTATCAAAAAGAATCATCCAATTTTGCATGTCTATATTTCTGAAACCAATAAACATATACAACGAATTTTATTGTCTGGTGAACAGGAAACTCAAAAAGGTCTTTTTTTTATACCATTTCATAGGTGTTCAGTATGCACCCCTTGAGATGCACAGCGTTTATCAATACGGTATTCGAATTGTTCTCACATTGGAGCGAGCATGTCTTGAGTTACAACTTCCACAGCTGCTGTTATGCAATATCTCAGTTCATTCATTGTTGCTGGTAATGAAGTCACATAAACAGAGTCTTTTATAAACATCCACAAGAAATAATCACATACAGTCAGGCCTGTTGAACTTAGAGGCCAGTAATGTAAGGTTGAATCATTCAGTCCAGTGCGACCAATCCATTGTTCAGTAATCCTTTGATTTAAAATTTGCTGCACTTCCAGATACCTTTCTTGATGGCCAATCCTATTTTAATGCATGCCCTAGATGTGCCAGCTATCTCTTATTTTACAGTTTATTTTAAATATTCTGAAAGTTTAATTTTCCAAGTCCATGCTGCGAAGAGGGCATGTTCACAGTTAGAGCCTAAGACTCCATTATTGTGCAGTAACCGATACATGGATATTGCAGGGCTACGCTGACACACATTAAGCTTGATGAAACCCTGCTTCTACTGTACTAAAAGATATCGACCATTGGTTATTTAAACAAATAGGTGCTACATTCTGATGTATTTGACATTGCTCAGCACACTAAGGGAAGGATGCTACGAGAAGCCCATTGTACAGACAGCAAGACAAATGTTCACAAATTACTTGTTTTGTCTCAGTAAACAGTTAAATATCAAATGCCACCCACAAAATGTTTGACTGCTCAGTGATAGTCGACGGAGTTCCAGGATTGGAGCTGAATTATCCTGCTAAGTTCAATAGATAATTGCTTGTAATTTTGATGAAATATTCTGAACAATTTGCGTCTAATAAGTGGTAGTGAATCTGTGGTGTCACCGCCAGACACCACACTTGCTAGGTGGTAGCTTTAAATCGGCCGCGGTCCATTAGTACATGTCGGACCCGCGTGTCGCCACTTTCAGTGATAGAAGACCGAGCGCCACCACATGGCAGGTCTAGAGAGAAGTACTAGCACTCGCCCAGTTGTACGGACGACGTAGCTAGCGATGCACACTGACGAAGCCTCGCTCATTTGCAGAGCAGATAGTTAGAATAGCCTTCAGCTAAGTCAATGGCTACGACCTAGCAAGGCGCCATTAGTAACATTGCATGTATCTAAAGAGTCTCACTTGTATCGCCACAATCTCCAGATGTACCACAAGGATGGATTAAAGTTAAGTATTCCAGCAGCTACGTACTTTTCTTTATAGCATTCATTACATATCCTGTTTCAGACCTCACGCCATCCTGCTTTAGCTTAGCGCGTGCCTTTCGGCTTCCTCTCATTGTGTCTAGGCTGTCTTGTCTAGACACAACATTTTTGGCGACGAGTCAAAATAGGGTCTTGTTCTTTCTACTTGCTTACATTTACTTGTGTCATGGCTTCGCCAGATGTGTTGTCCGAATTTTATCGCTTGCAGAATCAGCAGACGTAGGCGTTATTGGATACCCTTGGACAGCTCGTCCAGGGTCAACGTGCACTGCACCACGATGCGGCCGCCGCCGCTTCATCGCTACCGCAGCCACAACACGCAGTTGCACCCCCATTCCGTAATTTTCAAGCGGACGTGGAAACATGGACGGAGTGGTCACGCCAATTTGGATTTCATCTCGCCGCCTACAGAATTCAAGGTAACGAGCGGCAGCCTCATTTATTGGCGTGTGTAGGGGTGCAAACCTACCGTGTGATAGTGAAATTGTTTCCCCGACGCGACGTAGCGACTCTGTCCTACGAAGAAATTTTGTCGGCATTAGATGCCTATTTCAAAGAAACAGTAAATGTCGTTGCAAAAAGGTATACGTTCTTTTGTACAAAACGTACGGCCGGTCAGACTAATAGGGAGTGGGTTGCAAAATTGCAAGGCCTTACTAGGGATTGTGCTTTTGAGTGTGAATGTGGACTCCCTTATTCAGATACAATGGTACGTGATGCAATTTCACAGAACGTTTCTGATGTTCGTATACGGGAACAGATTTTGAAACTAGTTAATCCCTCCCTTCAACAAGTGATAGACATATTAGATAGGCAAGACACACTTGACTTTGCACAGGAATCATTTGAACCTTCGCCAGCCGTGTGTCACATTAACCGGCCCGCCGGGCGCGCTGCACGGAACGATAAACAGCCCTCGCGCTCGTCCGCGCAGCTGCCGCCTAGCTCTCCACGTGTGCCGCGTAAGCGAGCAAATGCAGTGAAATCATGCCCGCGGTGTGCGACTAGACATTTGCGTGAACATTGCCCGTCGCGCCAAGCTATTTGCTTTTACTGTCATAAGGAAGGACATGTTTAAAGTGTTTGCCAGAAAAAGCTCAGATCAGACAATCACTACCAATCCAGGCCCTTTGCTTCGCGCCGGAATCACACCAAGAATAATCAGGCTCGTGAACCTTCGCCCATGGACATTCATGTAGTTAATTCCACTCCGTCCAGTGCCACTTTCTCTAACAGTGACTGTGTTCGTCCCACAAAACGTGTGCGTTGCCGTCGATGGATATCTCGTCCGGTCGCAAGTGCTTCTGTACCTGTATCAGTTCAAATTGCACGAGACAGTCGCTCTTGTCGTCAGCAGGACAATAAACTTTTTGTAGACTTGGACTTTGATGGCAAAGTGATACCATTCCAGCTCGATACCGGAGCTGCAGTTTCATTGATCAATCACGACACGTACAACCAACTGGGCAAACCTCCGTTGCGTGCTGCAAATGTTCAGCTCACTAGTTATTCAGGACAGCATATCCCTGTGTTAGGGCAGTGCAGCCTTCTTGCAACATACAAGGGACAAACAAAACTTGTGTCATTTTATGTACTTCGTTCTTCTACTGCAGTGAACGTGTTTGGTTTAGATATATTTCAATTGTTTAACATGTCTATAGTCAATCAGGTCCTATCAGTGAACCAGACTATGCCTTCCGCCAGTGTTTCTCGTCTATGTGACGAATTTGCAGACATTTTTGCACCGGGCCTTGGTTGCGCTAAGAACTATGAAGCACATTTGGAACTGAAAGTAAACGTGCAACCGAAATTTTTCCGAGCGCGCAATGTTCCCCACGCATTGCGTGATGAGGTCGCAAGAACATTAAACGAATTAGAAGCACAAGGTGTAATTGAACGTGTGCAGGCTTCTCTCTGGGCCTCACCCTTAGTAATTTTGCCAAAGCCTTCCGGAAAACTGAGACTTTGTGTGGACTTCAAAGCTACATTGAATCCACAACTAGTGATTGCAACTTTTCCTTTACCCCGCCCGAAAGATCTTTTTGATAAACTGTGCCCGGGTAAATATTTTTCAAAGTTGGACCTAGCAGATGCGTACTTGCAAATACCAGTGGACGCCGAATCCCAGCGCGTCTTGGTGGTTAACACGCATCTTGGTTTGTACCGATTCAAAAGGCTGCCATTCGGGTGTGCATCCGCCCCTGCATTGTTTCAGCAATATTTACAAACTGTTTGTGCGTCGGCCCCTACTGCTGCGAACTATCTGGACGATATTGTGATCTCCGGACGGACAGCCGACGAACATTTAGCAAATCTAAGAACATTATTTCAGGTATTGCGACAAAATGGTCTTCGCTTGCGGAAGGACAAATGTGTTTTTTTTGCTCGTGACTTAGCATATCTGGGACATGTCATAAATCCACAAGGCATACATCCGAGTCCAGAGCACCTCCGTGCCATACACGACTTGCCGTCGCCGCAGAATTTGAAGCAGCTACAGAGTGTGTTGGGAAGATTAGCTATTATCATAACTTTATCCCGCATGCCTCTTCCATTTCAGCTCCGCTTCATCGCTTATGTCGTAAAGGTGTTCCGTTCGTCTGGACGACGGAATGCGAACGCGCCTTTTGACAGTTGAAATCGGCGTTGCTTTCTCATACTTGCCTTACGCCATTCGATCCCCAGAAACCCCTTTTGTTGATGGTAGGTGCATCGGATTTCGGGATCGGTGCTGTGCTTGCGCACAAAGATGGATTGCATGATCGCCCTATTGCATTTGCGTCAAAATTGCTCTCATCTGCGCAAAGAAATTATTTACAGATAGAGAAAGAAGTTTTGGCTCTCGTATTTGGTGACTAAGTCCCATGATTTCTTGTATGGTCGTCATTTTACCATCATCACGGACCACAAACCTTTGACATCGCTTTTTCATCCGAACAAGCCTGTACCTCCACCTACAGCGCAGAAATTCATTCGCTGGTCTCTTTTCCTCTCGCAGTACCGCTACGATATCTTGTATCGGTCCACTGATAAGCACGGCAACGCTGATGCGATGTCCAGTTTGCCTGTTGCTGAGGATAAAGCATTCGATTCTTCCGAGCTTGCTTGCATGTTCCTTGATGCGGAAACCGATGACGTGGTCGAATCGTTTCCGATTGATTTTCGTCATGTAGCTGCAGCCACAGCTGCTGACCCTGTCCTTGCTACCGTTGTGCGTTTTGTTGCTACGCAATGGCCCTTGTCAAAGTCACGGATCGAGGATCCGTTGGTTCGCCGATTTTTTGCTCACAAGGAGAGACTTTTTGTACGACGTGGTGTTTTGTTGTTGCGTTCTGATAATGATCAGTCCAGAGTCGTGGTCCCACGTTCGTTACAGTCCTCTGTCTTACGGCTTCTTCACCAAGGACATTGGGGTATAGTGCGAACGAAACAACTTGCTCGTCAGCACTGTACTTGGTTCGGCATCGATGCTGCGATTACGAATATGTGCTCTTCTTGCATGGCGTGTGCCGAACAACAATCCGCACCGCCGCGGAAATTCTTTGCATGGCCGAAAGCCACTTCCCCTTGGCAACGCTTACACAGAGATTTTACTGGTCCGTTCTGGAATGCTCGATGGTTGGTTGTGGTGGATTCCTTCAGTAATTTTCCTTTTGTTGTCCGGATGTCTTCCATGATGTCTTCTGCCACCATCCAAGCGTTGTCTGCTATCTTTTGCATTGAAGGTCTTCCACAGACTATTGTTTCCGACAATGGCCCACAATTCATGTCCGCAGAATTTCAGTCATTCTGCATGGCCAATGGTATTCAACATCTGACATCCGCGCCGTTTTCGCCTCAGTCGAACGGTGCTGCTGAACGATTGGTCCGGACTTTCAAGTCACAGATGTTGAAGTTGAAAGAGTCGCATTCTCGGGAGGACGCGTTGTTGCTCTTTTTGTCTTCGTCTCGCTCTCAGCCCCGAAATGGTCGCTCGCCGGCTGAGTTGCTCCACGGTCGTCCTCATCGAACCTTGATGTCTTTGCTGCATCCGCCGCATCAGGTTCATGTGCAGCGGCAGACTCCTGCTTTTGCTCCAGGCGACGTTGTATTCTATCGCAACTATCGCGGTTCACAGCGTTGGCTCGCAGGGCGCATTCTTCGCTGCCTCGGCTGCGCGATGTTTTGGTTTTGGGGGCCTCTGGTGAGGTGCGTCGGCATCTCAATCAGCTGCGCCTCTGTCGTCGCCCGGGTTCTGCCGCTCCCCGTCTGCTTTCAGAGACGGTGCCGTCCGGTCAGCGCCCTGGGGACCCATCTACTGGCTCGCCTCAGCCCCAGGTGTTACCAACGCTGCCTTCCATTTTGCCCCATGGCGACGCGCCGCCACCGCCGCCGCCTGTTCTGCCGCCGGCGCCGCCTGCAGTGGATGCGTCGCTGCAACCGCCTGGCGCCTCCCTGGGTCACGCGCCGCCGATCGCTTCCCGTGTCCAGATGTCCTCCGCCATGGAACTTTTGCCCGCTCCGGACCAGATGTCGTCTTCGCCCGTCGGGTGCCCCGACGCAATGGAGGCCGACCCTTCGGCCCCTCCTATATCTCTAAGGGCGCATACACCGCATGTTGACGTGCACCCTGGACTAGGTTTTCAGGCGTTTCCTAGCTCCCCTCGGACCGAATGGCCGGGTGCGGGTGGCACAGCCTCGCCTGTTGTTAGGCTCCCCACCTCATCGCATACGTCAACATGGGGCCCTCCCCACGGCGGGCGGAATCCTTATAACACGACCGTTCGCCGATTTGCAGGGGAGGAATGTGGTGTCACCGCCAGACACCACACTTGCTAGGTGGTAGCTTTAAATCGGCCGCGGTCCATTAGTACATGTCGGACCCGCGTGTCGCCACTTTCAGTGATAGCAGACCGAGCGCCACCACATGGCAGGTCTAGAGAGAAGTACTAGCACTCGCCCAGTTGTACGGACGACGTAGCTAGCGATGCACACTGACGAAGCCTCGCTCATTTGCAGAGCAGATAGTTAGAATAGCCTTCAGCTAAGTCAATGGCTACGACCTAGCAAGGCGCCATTAGTAACATTGCATGTATCTAAAGAGTCTCACTTGTATCACCACAATCTGCAGATGTACCACAAGGATGGATTAAAGTTAAGTATTCCAGCAGCTACGTACTTTTCTTTATAGCATTCATTACGTATCCTGTTTCAGACCTCACGCCATCCTGCTTTAGCTTAGCGCGTGCCTTTCGGCTTCCTCTCATTGTGTCTAGGCTGTCTTGTCTAGACACAACAGAATCACTGTTACTATGTGTGGTTTCCTGCACAGTAACCTTTTTTCGTTTGGAATTCTGTTACTTTTAGCGTATAAAGTCTCCCTGTGGATGATCATGTTTTGTAATCAAGCTGTGCTGTTATCTCTTAATCTGTGTGCTTTCTTTTGGGTGAGGGGAGGGGGGGGGGGGGGGAGAGGAGATTGTACCAGTTGCAGTGCACTCAAGAAAAATATTTTCTAAGTCCATAATTACAAAATAGATGTGCTGCCTACATATAATTCTAACAATTACTGGAGATGCTCCAATAAGGCTAATCACATCTGCTGAACGAGCTTTTTAGTCTTCAGTATGTTTGACACAGTAAAACATAAATAATTGTGACAGTTATTGATGTATTATATTTAGTTTGAAGTAGGTGCAGCTGTGTATTATTAGAAACTACTCACCAGTCCCTAAACCTAGTTAAAGAAATGTGAATAAGTCCCATTGACATATACTTTGGGTATTCTTGTCCCCAGCAGGTGCATCTTTGAGACACAGACTGTTGTTATTTCCCAACCCACTCGAGGAACACATTGGCTGGTATTCTACTCGAGGAACACATTGGCTGGTATTCTCACTGCTGGTAATGTAACTGAATCTTGCCAACAACACAGGATATGTCTGGCAAATCTAAGATCGATGGGTTGTTGCCTGGATGCCACAGAATTATTCTGCTAAATTTAACTGATGTATTTGTGTCATTTCCATTGAATTATCTGAGAGATTGTCACTAAAGGTTTTCTATTTATGGTTTTGAGTCCAGGGAAGTAATTCTACATAGAATTTACAACTAATCTCATCTTTTATGTTGCTATTTATATGTCCTAGCCACCTCTGGGGAAATGAGGGAAAAACGAATATTGCAGCAGTTCATTAGCTCTGAGGTACCAATGTGGTCACCTGGAAAGTGAAGCCCGATTTGGCTCACAGTTCCATGTTCACTGAAAGCTAGATTTTTAGCTGTGACGTGACAGAGTTAAAGGCTGTGTGGTGTCACAAGGCTTAGGCCTGTCCCACCCCTCATTAAATCGACCAAGACTTATACCAATTATTGTAAGAACAGCTATTATTATTATGTTCTTTAAGTTTGTTTTTGGGTTTTCAGAAATACTGTGGGGAGAAAGTTTATTTATGTTTCAGATAATGTGGAAGATGTTGCCCAACGATCACCACGAAAGTTCGACGTAGCGGCAAGTGGGCAAAGGATAAAACGAATGCTGCAAACTACCACGAGCCATGGAAGAGCCTTGGCCGCGAGGGCGTCGAGCTTCCTAGGTCGTTGTTGGACAACGTCAAAGGAAGAGATATTCTGCTTTCTCTTTGTAAACAGATCGATCGAACCTTAAAGGTTCATGTAAAACGTATAGGCGGGTAACACATTAGGTGGGACCCGACGCCTGTAATACTTCCACAGTTATTAAAAAGTTGTTAAACGGCAAAACCAATAGTTCATCATTTATATAGATAAAAAGTAGTAAAGATATAGGAAAGGAAGAGTTGCGGCGTCAGAACGAAAAGTGAAACATCGCTCAGCAACGAGGAAGGACGTAAACAGCGGGTGTTATGTGGTGAAAACAAATCAACTGATAAAATAGTAAGTCTGAAATTAAGCATAAAGCCACGTAACACTGCAGCAGCCAGAATGGAAATCAGTAGGAAGATAAAAAACTTCTCCATCAAAAGTAGTCTTACTGCTTCCAGTACCCTATAGCATAATGGTGAAAAGCTAGCATTACTGCAAAGGTTGGTAATGTCTCTTTCTGCTTCTGCCTACACAATTTTTTGGTTTTATGAATACATAATTTTATTGATGAAATGAGACATTTCCATACTACTTGACTGTGACTCAGTACATATCACGGAGATAGCAATAGCGCCAGAAGGCCGCCGACTGTGAGTCACTGTATTTTCTGACAGTGGCACTTGCTTGCATTGTTCCATATCACTACGCATTCAGTTGAAGGTCAGTACTGTCTGCAGAAAGCGCTTCTCTTACCTTGCTTAAACAAAAATTGTTTCAAAGTACAAAATGAGTAATATCTTACTAGTCAATATGGGCACACTCGTGTTATAGCTAGTTTAAGTTTTATGAAAATAGACTTTTATCATAGTGAGTGGAAATTCATTTGTATTAGTACATTTCATATTTCAATAGTATTTTCCATTAGTTTATTGAGCGCAATAGTAAACATCAGAGAGAATTAATTATCAACAATGTATTCTGCCACATTGTCTAAAACAGTCTGACAGTGCCTAGATAGTTTAACAATTCCACATCAATATAAATCTACTTATTCTGACTTAAAGATGTCATCAAACTAGGTTTGAAATGAATTTTCGTCTGGAAACAATTTTTTATGGCTGTTCAGTAAGGAATAGGAAAATAAACATTTAAGGGCATAATATCAGAAACATTAGTGCATCAGGAACAACTTCTTAAACAAACTCCTGGATAGTTTTGTTTGTGGTATCAGCAGAATTTGCCGTTTAATAGCAACACATGATGCAGTTTTGTCAGTCATTTTTCTTACAGTCTGACAAAAAGGTGTCTTACTTGTTGGCAGCAGATTTCAGCTGCGATGGACGCATGCCTGGGAAGAAGTTAATAGTGAGCAACAAGCTTTTTTTCAACCACAAGATGCAAGATATTATTTTCAAATTGCCCCTTGCTCAAATATATGTCTTTTGGTAGAGCTCAGCCATTAATGTCTTCTCAAGAAATTAATAAAAGACATCGTAACTTGTCAGCAGTAACAATACTGAACAGTAATGCTCAGTGAGCAAACCCGTGATATTGAAGTAAAAATGCAGTCATAGTATTCTTTTGAATTTTGTTGCTTTGAATTAGAGTGTGCAGTACTCCAATACCTGTCTTCTGAACCTTGTCCACTGATTGCAAAAGTCACATGATGGTTGAATGGTCACAGATCATCACACATGTCAGTTATCGAAACTTCCTGAATGTGGAATATCATTCATGCTAGAGCTCAAAAGCACTCTTTTCACACACAATACAACGGTTTAGAACTGCCTCCACTGGCTTCACACGTCTATTAAACCCAAAGTGAACAACATATTGCAAATGATAAACTTGTTTCCACTTGCGATTCTATTTTACGATGCTTGAACAATGTTCATAAGTTTCGTGTATGCGAAATCCGATAAATACTAGAATTTCAAATAAAAAAATGACATTTGATAAATACACTCAAGAATGCTGCACCGCGTTTACCTTCTCAGATGGTCCCTGACGTCAGGGCGTGGGCGGCATGTGGCTGGTTGCTGGTGGCCATTGTAGGGTGAGGAAACTCTCGAGTGTAAACTGTTCAGATCTTGAAGCAGCCATGTGCTGTTCTGCAGAATTGTTTTTGGAAGTTTTTACTACTATTAGTACGTTAGAACGAAAAGTGAACTATCTTTGAAGTTCCATCAGATCGATAGCTTAAGAAGCCACCCAAAATGGAAATGGGCTTGAACTCGTGACTTTCTGTCTACATTACGTGACGTTTACCACTTGCGCCCAAAAGCAAAACAAAACCAAAACCTTGATGTGAGCTGAGATACTGCTGGAACAGCTCGAGAAGAAGACAACACATACTTGAGAATCTTCTGCATCATACTGTGCTGTCAGATCAATCGTAGAACTGGACTTAAAGTACTGAGAGGGGTGAGGGGGGGGCGGTTTTAATGGGCACCCTAAGTGAATGACTCTGACTTGATCTTAGAAGCATCCAGCTGGCAGCCAGGTTTTATGTCAAAAATCGTACAACATCCTGAGGGAGCTTGGCATACCAAGGAAGTTAATTATCTTGGTGAAGGTACAACAGGCACGGATGCCAAGGATAAATACCAGGGGGAGCTAGTCAAGGAATTCAGTATCAGATCAGATGTGAGACAAGGTGACGTCATTTCACGACTGCATTTTCGTTTGGTCCTGTAGAAATTAACTCAGGAAATGAAAAGATAGGTCAAAGAGGTAATGTTAAATGGAAGAAAACATTTTTGACATGGACAGACACTATTGTAGCCATAGTGGAGTCAGAAGAAGAGAAGGCAGAAATCGTGCTTAGCAAAGAATAACTGTAAAAGTGGACTGGGAATTAATATGGAGAAGACAGAAATGGTAGAAGTATCCAGAGAAGCCCCTAATGACGCACCATTATAGGCCGGAATATGGAATAGAGCCCGAGTGGAGAATACATTGGCACCTGGTGTAACATGCATGACAATCTAAAATGAGAAATTAACAACATATTGTATGGGTCTAAAACTTATTTCAGTCTGAACCAGACAGTTTCATCAAAAAATTTATGAGCTAAGAGCAGACTTAAAGCCTATAAAGCAGTGACAGTATGAGTGTTTTTATGGGACAGAAACCTTAAGCTTCACAAAAAAGATGAAGAGAACCTGTTTATCTTTGAACAGAAAGTCAAGAAAGATATCTTTGTACCAATCCACAAAGAAAACACTTGGAGACATAGGAAGAACCAGGAACAGTATGACTTGATGAAACAGCTGAACTTCATGCAGAAAATGAAAGTGTGAAGAATAAGCCTGGCAGGGTACATTGCCAGGAGGCCAGACACTTATCAGGCCAAAGCTGAGCGTATGGGGAAACCTGATGGAACTTGTCCAATTGGAAGGCCAAGGAAGTGATGGAGGATGACCTGTGGAAGGACCTACAGCAGCTGGGCATTGTTGAGAAATGCATCCAAAGTGCACAAGATCACTATCTATCAAGGAACATTGTAAGGTCAGTGGATGATGTAGCAGGTCTGTGATCACGAATATGTATATTTGTGTGTATGTACGTTAACGAAGCACAAATCACAATCAGCACAATTAGCTGGAACTATTTTCATTGTTCACTTAAAAGTATTAGGGATTAAATGTTCTGGAATGTAGATGTTAACCATGCCAAGGTCGTTAAAGAGTCCTCTGTGGGTTGTAAGGCTATCCACTTGAGAAAAAAATCTTTTTAGCTCACCTGCTGAATATATAATTTATTTACTTTAGTCCACCACCCCAGAGGATTCTTCAATATGAAATTTTGACTTCAATATACCAACACAGTGAGGGATACTTCTAAGAGAGAAACAAGGTGAACAGTGGTTCTTGATTAGTTTCGCATCTGGCTAGGTGGTTTTGGTCTGTTGATTGTCTTTACATTAAATCAAAAGTTCTTATGGTTCTGTCATTTTAACCTGACTTGGAACACAGAAATGTAGGAGGACATACTTACCTCAAGTGAGTAATTGTATGTTTCTCCAACATATGATGCATACCAAGTTCTCTCCCAAGTGGAAGAACAATTTGTCGTATACGGCAGCGCCTTGCGGATGATCTCAACCTGGAAAAACAACTGAAATTTTCACAAAAAAAACACACACACGCTCAGATTGGAGTAACAAAAAATATTTCCATGATAACAGATGCTTGAATATCTGTATTCTTGCTAAATGAATGGTTGGGCATTACAAACATGAATTAATGCATATATTAAATCAAATTTACATATAATTGCTAGGAGATATGATACATTTGCACATATTGGTGACTGAAATTATCTTCATAATCAGTACACATAACGAAAACACATTACTGGGACACCTTCAACATGGTGATATCTGCAGTTCATTGTGAAATAGATGTATATTATCCATGAGTTGTTTATACAGGAGTTCCGTTCCCTTCATGATGTAGCGTGCTACTTAGTTGCTTCATAAAGTTGGAGAAGTATTTGTCTGCTTCCCTAAATCTGACCAGAGAAGCTACATAATTTTTTAAGCTTTTGATACATGATTCTATGTTTTTTGGGAGGAGGGGGGGGGGGGGGGGGACAGCCAGTTCTCATTCATCCATACGGTCATTAATTTACATCTTAATACAGATATCCATATCAACAGAGGCTTGGTAACATAGGAAAAGGCTGGCTGTGTATGGAATGATATTTTTGCTACAGTAACCTAAATTCTGCACACTATCCTTTGCCATAATTAATCCTGAAATAAGTTTAGAATCATGTATTCACTCATCATATTCCACAGATGCATCAAGAAGGAGAACTTTCACGGATATGGAATGAGTCGAAGTATTCATCATTAAATGGCACACAGATCTTATATACTTAATCTATAACTGTATTAACTACCATTATACTGGTTATATCACCAAAATTAAATTAAGTAAATTACAAAGAAAGCTGCTACTTTGAAAAATGCTGCTGTGTCTTCAGTTATACCAACTAGCTGCTGTTCATCTCCTACTGGTAATTTAATATTTAGTAGATTTCATTCGTATTTTTTAGAGAGAATATTACCTACATCCTCAAACACTGGGTTATGTTTATAGTACATTACTACTTGTCAAGCAACTTCACAATGAACACTGGTACTTACCATGAAGATAACACAACTACTAAATATGTCAATGTAGATATTCAAGTAATTTGTAAAATGATTCACTAATGAGAAATATTGTTAATTTTCTTTTGTTATGTAGATTCCTAGTTTCTTGATTTATGCTATATGGGAACTTGTTGAATATCTTTGAACAACAATACATAACTCCACTCTGAACCACAGATAAGGAGGCAAAGTCTTCATGAAAATCATTTTTGTGTCTTGTGATTCTACAAGTCACAGTTCTGGGGAATGTTTCTACTGTCAAAATATTCATTTTGCAGAAACATAATGTAATTTTATATGGTGTGCAACATCTAATTTCTTTTAGGGAACTGTTCAAAAAATGTGTCATGATATCACCATATAGCAACAACAATTAGAATAACACTAAAATTCAAAGATAACAGAACTGATTAGGATCTATGTATGAAAAAAACAAACTGCCCTGTTTAAAAGACTGAGAAACTGACTGTCTTGAGAGAGGTTTTGAGTTTTTTCTGGTGTGTAACTTGAAAGAGTGTGAACTTATATTGTGCTTGAGATAAGTAACATGAATAAAGTAGTTATTACATACCAAACAGTGTATTCGATCGTCATTAGTTTCGCTCTGCTAATATTGGGTAACTACAATGGTGATCCTGAGGCAGTACATACTTTACAACTCTGGACTGACAGTCTGATGTACAACACTGGACATTTGCCCACAATGGCAAACTTACATCGCCAGAAAGAAGCGGAGTTTTTCAACCAGAACCAAGACTCAAAATCGAACTGTACACCATCACCATTTCATTAGCACAGCATGAAGCAAGTTGGAGGAGGCAGGAAGCTCAGACTATAAACTAGATTGGCAATAGAGATAATGAAAGACCAAGCCTCGATCAAAGCAATCAATAGCAAATCTCGTTAGTGTAGGTACGAACATATTCAATGATGCCACGGGCCATCAAACCTCCTACAGAATCTCACTTGTAGGACACTTCCACAATCAATCAGTTTTTTTGAAGGATACAACCGTGCCAGATTCTATCACGTCAAGTCGAAACTAACATTTCCACTCACCTTGCACCATACTATTCGACCGTTGCAGCCATGTAACATGTACTTCGATTTCACTACTACACCGCTAATAGCTGCACAGCCGGGCGAGATGTGCCCCATGTCTACTACCACATCGCGAGTATGCCATGTAGTTTCGTCATCTCAGTCTGGCAGATTGATGCCCTTTCAACAAATGGTTAGCTACAAGCCTCTGAGATCAGGAACATTTGCAAAATTACCAGTATTCCAGCCCAGCCGACCAAAAACTTGGGATCAAGTAGTCGAATTAACAATTAATTATTCTAAAAGCTTACGAAATAACAGACAATAAGCAAACGTTCGTAGCAGTGCAGAATAATTTAGCTGAATATTCTCATCTCATGTGATATTATTGCCTCTCTGTCTACATCAAAAAAGTATGGTACGATAAAAGAGGTTTTATTGTTATGTTTTTCTATGACACCTGAATGACATATAAGCCAGATCTTTTAAGAAGAAATTGGAACCAGAACGCCTTCTCAGCTATGGAAGCATCTTAGGCAAACCATAGGATGTGACATCTTTTCAGATGATACCTTGTGGAAAGATACTTTTTTTTTGAGTCATTGGTCTTCTGACTGGTTTGACATGTCTCACAACGATTATTTCTCCTGTGCATATCTTTTCATCTCAGAGTAATAATTACAATCCATTCCTCAATAATTTCTCGATGTAATCCAAACTCAGTCCTCCTACTACAGCCACCTCTAGTCTTAACAGACGTGCAATCATCTTGTCCCTTCTTCTTGTCACTGTTTTCCATATGTCGTTTTCTTCGCCGATTCTGCTGAGAACGCCCTCGTTCTTTACCTTATCAGTCCATCTAATTTTTAACATTTGTCTGCAGCAAAATATCTCAAATGCTTCGACTCTCCTCTTTTCTGATTTTCCCACAGTCCGTGTTTCACTATCATACAATGGTGAGCTCCGAACATACATTCTCAGAACTTTCTTCCTCAAATTAAGAGCTATGTTTGATATTAATAGACTCCTCTTGGCAAGGAATGTGCTTTTAGTCAGTGCTAATCTGTTTTTTTAAGTCCTCCGTCCATCATGAGTTATTTTGTGCCTACATATCAGAATTTCTTAACTTTATCTGCTTCATGAGCCCGCTGTTCTCATTTCGGCTACTTTTCATTATTTTGTCTTTGAAACTTCCTGGAAGATTAAAACTGTGTGCTGGACTGAGACTTGAACTTGGGATATTTACCTTTCATGAGCAAGAGTTCTAGCAAGTGAGTAACCCAAGAGGACTCACAACCATCCTCACAGCTTTACTTCCACCAGTACATCATCTCTTACCTTCCAGACTTCACAGCAGCTCTTCTGTGAAACTTTCAAGCCTAGCATTCCTGGAAGAAAGGATGTTTCAGAGATATGGCTTAGCCACAGCTTGATGGATGTTTCCAGAATGAGATTTTCATTCTGCAGCAGAGAGTATGCAGGAATGAAATTTTCTGGCTGATTAAAACTGAGCGCCAGATTGAGACCCAAACTCGGGACCTTTGTCTTTTGTGAACAAGTTCTGATGATGATGATGATGACGGTGATGTTTGGTTTGTGAGGCGCTCAACTGCAACATCATCAGCGCCCATACAAAGTCCTAGTTCTTACATAGTCCATTTTTTCGCAATCCAATCTAGACACTGTCACAAATGATGAAGATGACGATGATGAAATGATAAGGACAACACAAACACCCTGTCCCTGGGCAGAGAAAATCCCCAACCCAGCCAGGAATCAAGCCCGAGACCCCATGATCCAGAGACAGCAGTATTGGAACAACAAGGGTACGAGCACAGTCTGCATTTGTTGCCAGATATATCCAAGATGGTAGCAATGATGTCATCCAAGCTGGTGTAGAGTAGACGTGGCAGCAATGCATGACGTTATCCATGATGGCGGCTGTGACGTCTTTCAATATGGCAGAATTTGGGGGAAGTTTGAATTTTGGTGGGAAAGTGCCACGCCCCCCTCCCCCAGAAAATGGCGGGAAGTTCAAATTCCAACAGGATAATGCATCACACCCCAGTTATCTCTACTAAGCAAAAAAAATCGCGCGAAGATAGCTCACTTGGGCTACCTCCACTAACCTAAGCCACCCGACCGCCACTTCCTCCTACAAACTGGTGCCAAGTTTAAATTTTGGCGGTAAACAAAGGTCACTTGGGATTTCGCTGCTAAGGTAAGAAAATGGAGCAAAAGAAAGGACACTTGTACTAACCGCAGTTGCCCGACCTCATAGGGATTCATGGGGAAATAGGACTTGCTTATAAGTCAATTTCATGCAAATGTGCTCGCCATGAGGTCCAGAGCCCAACTGCCTTAGTACACATCACCACCACCAGGGGGCGCTCTCATCTGTGACGTAATCCAAGATGTCAGCATGCAATGTGTTTACCACGAGGTCCAGAGCCCAACTGACTTAGTGAATTTCGTCACCACCAGAGGGCACTACCATGACGTCAGGTGATGACGCAAGTACCGTTATTCAGGATGACAGTAAACAGTACATTCGCCACATGGTGAGGGCCTAGTGCCCAGTACCTGCACCAGAGGGCACTGTCGTCCGTTTCGTGACGTAATCCAAGATGGTGGGGGGATATGGTGGGAACCAATAGGTACGCTTAATTGATTCACGTGTTCGACTTCAGCCAGTAGGATGGAAGTATCTGGTGACGTCATTGTAGGAGATATAGGTGAAGCTCGGCAGCTCCAGGGCCTCATTCCTGTCCAGTTAGTCAGCAGAAGAAGAAGAAGAACCATGAAGCGCCAACAGCAGTCGCACTCCAGCACAGTCATGTAGAACAAGATAAAACAGAAAAGTAAGTGTCACATATCATATTATTCTCTCTTGTTAGCTTATTACTATTATTATTATTCAAAGTTTTCACCTACTGGCCCATATTTAATGATTCCTCATTTTTGTTCAACAGGGTCGAGAGCCAACATGCCTAGCTCTGCTAACACATCGAGACCTGTAGCAACCTCGCCTGTCATCTCGTTGAGACCTACACCAACAGCCTCCAGCGCATCTGAACCAGTAGCGGTCACGTGGGATCCTGTAGCGCACACAGCCCACTTGTTGGATCAGAACAAGGAGTTGATTCTCTCCATCCCACTCATCGATTTATGTGATGAGGACATGCGATCTCCCCCAATGTATCGACTGCTGTCGCTGGCGGTGTTAAACAACAACAAGATGGAGGCCAGTACTGGGCACCAACATATGACCCATCCCAGCAGAACGTCCCTGTGATAGCACACCCACAGAGTGCAGATACTGTAGATAAGAAGAAGGTGTCAAGTGCATCTATGCTTTTCACTTCCACATACAATTAAACTCCCAGTGGATCGAAACGTGTGAACATTGCTATAGAAGCACATCATGTCTGGGGGTTGCATGCCAGAATGGAGATTGAAAATGTATCCAGATGCGTTAAAGTGCCAATTACCAAGTTCGAAGAACAAAAAGAACAGAATTCTCCTTCCTGATAATATACGAGCAATTATTGTAGGTCCATCCAATTGCAGGAAGATCAATGTCCTCATGACTCTGCTAACATGTGTAGATGGGGCCCAATTTGAACATGTTTGTGTATTCTTAAAAATACTGTTTCAGCCCAAGTTTCAGCTATTACAAGAGACATTGCGTGGTGTAGATGGTGTTACATACACGAAATTCAGTGAAAGTGGTGATATCCCTCCACCTTAAAAAGCAAAGCCAAACACAGTCTTCATATTTGACGATGTTTCTGTGGAATACCAAGACAAAATTCGAAAATATTTCTGTTTCGGTCGTCATATGGGTGCTAATGTATTTTATCTAAGTCAAACATATTCCAGAATCTCCAAACAGCTGGTTAGGGATAACTCAAACCTCATTATAACCTTCAAACAAGACACCTATATTTAAAACACATTTACCAAGCACGTGTCGGAACAGACATATCGTTCAATGATTTCGTAAAGATATGTGCAGATTGCTGGAATCATTCACAGTATGGGTTTCTCGTCATTGATAAAACAAGAAAACTGACTGATGGTAGGTACAGACGAAACTTTCAAGAATTTTTGCACATATAGCAAGGTAATGGGGGGTTAGTACATCAGTCTACGCTACACTATGGACAAATTCGCGCTTATGTCTACTCCTCAAACTGAGAGGATGGGTGTACACAGACATAACATACACCTGTTCTTGGATGCGAAAATTCAGGCTATGGTGCATAAAGTTGCAGGCATGCGCAGGGAACTAGAGACGTATTACCAGACTCTTCTGAGAATGGTGAATGCGTTAAATGAGCTAGTTAATCAAGTCAGTAAGAAAGTAAGCGACTTAATTGAAAAGGTCAATGCTATTCAGGGGAAAATAGATGTAGACTTCCTTGTTGTTGAGAAGGGCGATCAGGATCATAGTAAGAGGAGGAAGAAAATAACCGCACATATAAAGCCTCATGCCGCGGATATGTCTGATTAGTATACTCCAAGATGTTGACGAAGTAGAAAGTGATTCATGCGCGAAAAGCAGTTCGTGAGGCATTGCGGCTGCTGAAGTTAGGGCATATGGATCAACAGCAAAAACTAAGAGAGACCTTTAAGCCGGTTACTGAATCTCTCCGACAGCTCTCAGCAAAAACAAATACACACGATAATGAGGGTGTTGCCATTGATGAATTCATTATTCGTCACACCCCAGCTCAGATAGATAGAACATTCCGCATTAGCAGGGGAAGACCGTACATGTTGGGTACTCATCCTATAACTGTAACTGAAGGCACAATCCAAATTGGTGACAGACGATTTGAGAGAACATCCGGCTTAAGGAATCTTATTTTACTAAGACCTATCAGAAAACCTATAAATTATTCAATTAATAATAGGGAAACGTACCATGAAATACTGCGCATGACTGGTGTACACAAGATTACAAAAAGCCTGAGCAACAGAAAATATAGAAACGTTATAAAACCAATACTTGAAGCTGAAAACAACAACGGCAGCAGTGGTGACAGTGTTGACATTGTGCATAAAGTAGTGAACAACCGAATCCTTCAGTATATATATTATGACGACCCCAACGAATTAATAGAGCGACTATGACTGCTCATGGCATCAGCTGCTGCAGGTAATACAGCTCATTCGAATCAGGTTGTTTCGATAGTCTCGGAGCTTAGAGAGAGAGGTATCATCGTAGAAGTATGGAGATAGTAGTTCAAGAACTGCACAAGCCAGCACGCAAAACATACCCTCGCATTCATGTTATGATTAAAGGGTTGGATGACTTGTGGCGAGCTGATCTTGTAGATATGAGAGAATATTCACCTGAGAATAATGGAGTCAAATACATTTTAGTGGTACTCCAAATTATCCCGGGCATTACCTGTCAAAACATAAATGGGTCGAAATGTCGCTAATATTTTTGAGCGTTTGCTACAGACAGGAACAAATCGATGCTCAGACAACCTCCAAACCGATCACGGTAGGGAGTTCTACAATAGGTATTTCAAGACAGTGATGCAGCGGTACGGAATACGTCACTACTCGACATTCATTCTCCGGAAGGCCAGTATCGTGGAGCGCCTGAACAAAACAATAAAAGGTCGAATGTGGATGCGTTTTAACCTTCGCCGCTCACACAAATGGACAGATATCCTCCCAGAAATAATTGCTCAGTATAATAGAACAAAACATAGCACAATAAAAATGAGATCAAGCGATGTTCGCGATAATGGACTCATGGATACCGTGTGCTATCGCATTAAGATGCTGGATCCACGGTAACAGAAATTTAATGTAGGTGATTTGGTATGTATTTCAAAACACAAGATGGCATTTGAGAAATGATACCTACCGAACTGGTCAACTGAGATATTTACAGTTTCAAAAGTGCAACGAACGAATCCTAGAACTTATATATTGAAGGATAGTAAAGGTGAAGAAATTGCAAGCCTCTTCTACACCGAGGAGATGCAGAAAAGCTCAGAACTGGATGTTTTTCTTGTGGAGAGAGTCATAATAGGTCGGTGAAATATAGCACTAGTCAAATGGCTTGGTTTTCCTGCTACACAAAACAAATGGACTGATGCCGGCGATTTGCTATATAATGGGAGTGCATTCTCCACAACCACCGCAGTAGCGCAACATGCGTGGTAGGAGACACATTAGAGGAGGTGGTGGTTTTCTAGACAGACTACCGGTGGAATTACACATCCCTGGGTGTAACTACTGTGGACCTGGGACAAAGCTTCAGAAACACTTGGAGCGAGGTGATAAGGGAGTTAATCTGCTCGACGAAGCGTGTGTGGAACACGACACAGCATACGCTGCAAATAAAGATCTATCAATTCGTTACATTGCAGATAGGATTCTAGCTGATAAGGCTTAGGCGATAGGGAGAAGAAAGGATATTGGTATAGGTCAACTCATCGCATCATTTTCAGTTGATAAAACCATGCGTGGAGAAATCAAGTTGGGTTTTAGGAGTGATGAATTTCAAATGAGTTATGAACGCTGCACGTTGCGCACTAAACAAGAACAAGAAGAACAAGAAGGGCTGTTTGAAGAACTGTATCCTGACAGCGCTGTATGCGGCTAAAAACGCACTGAAGCAGAAAGATGCGGCAAAAAGAAGAAGAGGATTAGTTAAAGCACCTCAAGTTCTACCAATACCCAAGACATCCGGCGGTTTTATTTCTTTTCTCATCCCGGGCCTCTCTGCGCTCTCGGCGGTAGGTTCCCTCGCCGGTGGTACTGCAGCTATTGCTCAAACGGTCAAGAACGCTCGAAACTCCCAAGCACAGTTAGAAGAGGCAAGCCACTGGAAAAGGACTATACTTGAAACCGTACAGGAAAGGGCTTGGTCTATTCATAAATTAAATAAAGGCCCATTAGCGCTCCTACCAGATCGATCACTCAACAAATACAGATCTTCTTAAGTTTGTTAGAGATAAATTCAAGATACCAAGAATCCGTGGCGTGTTTACGCGGGATACATTACCGAAGACTATGTGGAAAACTGGTGAATGCGGTATTGTGAATTTAGATGTTGCTGGAGGCCTCAGCACCCACTGGATGTCATATGTTATGAAAGACGCGCATACCGTCTAGTATTTCGACTCGTTTGGTGATCTGCAGCCACCAGAAGAATTACAACAATATTTTACTCGCAGAAGACATGCGCTCTAAAATTATCGACGCTATCAGGACTTTAATACCCACCTCTGTGGACATCTATGCATCATGTTTCTCTTGACGTTCACAAAGAAGAAGTACGCTATATAAGGAAGAGGTTTTTTCATTCATTCATCAGTTGAGGTTCGGATGCAATGTTGTACACTTTGACTTTAAAAGGACGATCATCTGTATTGCAAGCAAATTACTTCCTGCCAATTGATTTGAGCGTTGTCCATGAAGTATTGCATTGATTGGATTGGAGATGTACAACAGCATCCCTAATATCACCGAGACTAACAATAAACTGCATCTGGATATTAATGGTGAACAAGATATCGTGGAAATAGAAGCGGGTGCATACGATATCAATGATTTAAACGAAGTCTTGAAACAGTCTGGAAAAGGTATTGAACTAAGTGCAAACATCAATATACTGAAATCTGAAATAAGAACTGTAAATGCAACGATTGACTTTAACCAGAAAGGTTCAATAAGGCGCCTGCTGGGTTTCACAAAAGGGCAGATTTTGAAGAAGGATCGAAGTAAATTTTACAAGTCGGATAAGACAGTGGACATACTCCTAGTCAGCACAATCTGTGTCGAGTGTAACATTGCAACGAACTCCTATCTCAACGATAGTCTGATTCACACTATTTACGGATTCTTCCCTTCAGTTGCAATGGGGTATAAGATTGTTGAGACCCCTGCCAACGCAATATACCTTCCAGTGACAGCTCAGACATTGGAGTATTTGGAGCTGTGTATTGTTGACCAGAATAATCAACTTGTTGACTTTCATGGTGAGGAAATCATTGTACGATTACATCTAAGACAGGATGGGCATACAGCATAAAACAAGTGCATGCAATTCACAGCATGTCACTTCGCTACCAAACAGCCAAGTGATAACACCTGAGAACTATGAGTTTCTTAAATCAGTTGGTCTGAAACCGTGCAATGACGTCATCACTCAATATAACCAGTCCAGTTGAGTATGATGAGAGAATTATACGTCAGGAATACTTCTCTCATAAACCTTACGCTTCAACTACATTTAACAAGAACGATGAAATCAGGATTGTCATCCAGCACCAAGACGCACTCACGTTTCCATGCAAGAGTTTGATATATCTAGAGGGGTCATTCAAGAAAACTGACGGCAGCGATACCACGGGATCCAAGCTGACACGTAATGGTTTAGCATTCCTGTTCCAAGAGATACGCTACGAACTCAATGGATCTGAGATGAACCATACGCGCAATGTCAGCATAACTTCAACCCTTAAAACATACATCTCGGCACCACCAGCAGATTTGCAGAGTTTAGAAAATGCAGGATGGTTCATAGACGATCCAGAGGATAGACCAGTTGAAGAGTACAAGGGATTTACTGCATGCATACCTCTAAAAATGTTTATGGGATACTTTGATGACATGAGACAGATTATTAGGAATGCTAAACAAGAACTCATTCTGGTTCGGAGTGTGACTGACAATAACTCATACATTCAAGGAGCTCAAGAGGAGAATATGATCACAATCTGCAAGATCGTTTCTTTAATAGCTGGAAGTGTATGCCAGAGTATCCATGTTATTAGATCCTATAGAACAACCAGTGCCAATGCATTGGTCTAGAATAGCAGATTAGCTTGGTTCTTGTAAGTGTGTGTGACACTTATGCACAATACAGCTGTCTCCACACCACTGATCACCTGACCAATACAAGGCCTGTCACAACCGCAAGGAAACCGCTAAGCGCACGCCTTATGCAAAGCAAGATCACCTTTTACTGATCCTAATCTTACATAAGTAAACTCCATCCACAGGTCACAGGGGGCCCATCGGTACTGACCAATCAGTCATCTTCTGCCACAGGCGTCATTGGATGCATTGAGGACAGGTGTGTGGTCAGCACCACTCTCCCAGCCATTGTCAGTTTTCCTGACCTGGAGCTGCTGCTAGTCGATCAAAGAACTTCTCAGTTAGCTTCATGATGCTGAGTGAAGCCAATTCCAGTCCTCCCATCAAAGTACCAACTTGTGAAAAGACAATGTTCCTGTACCCAGTAACAGAATGTGACGTTAGAAATGCTATTAATAAATTAAAAAATAAGATGTCTTGTGGTACTGACGGAATTCCAGACAAGGTAATCAAACATAGTTCTACCACTGTAGATACTCACCTATTAATACTTCATTCAGGACAGGGGTAATCCCATCAAAACTAAAACTCTCCATAATAAAGCCACTTCACAGGAAGTAAAGTACAGATGACATAAATCATTATAGGCCAGTGTCATTATTGTCAGGTTTCTCTAAAGTAATTGAAAGTGTAATGTATGAAAGGCTAGCTGACTCCCTGAATAAAAATGTAATACTGACTAATGCTGAAAATGTGTTTAGAAAGAACAGATCCACAGAAAGGGCAGTCTTCCAATTCATGAAAATGGTCCTAAACACCTTGAACAAGAACGAATTAATCTGCGGGACATCCTTAGATTTATCTAAAGCATTTGATCATACAGCCATGACTTATTGCTCATGAAATTAGAATTTTATGGCGTCCGGGGACTTGCTTTCAAATGGTTCAAGTCTCATCTCTCTGATAGACAACAAAAAAGGAACAAATATGTCATGAAGGCAAAGAGTATCTTTCAGATTAAAAAAAAACTAGCTGTGGAGTGCCCCAGGCATCCATGTCAGGCCCTCTGTTGTTCTTGGCCGGCCGGTGTGGCCGTGCAGTTCTAAGCGTTGCAGTTTGAAACCGCGTGACCGCTACAGTCGCAGGTTCGAATCCTGCCTCGGGCATTGATGTGTGTGATGTCCTTAGGCTAGTTAGGTTTAAGTAGTTCTAAGTTCTAGGGGACTGATGACCTCAGAAGTTAAGTCCCATAGTGCTCAGAACCATTTGAACCATTTTTGTTGTTCTTGGTGTATATAAACAATTTTCCAGGCCATCTGACAGATCACTTATTCACCCTAGGATAAGTAACTGAGAAGGCATGGGAATTCAATGTAGATGTCCACATATTATTCGTAGATTTTAAAAAGGCCTATGATAGCATACACCAACAGACACTCCTAAATATAATGAAGGAATTAAAAATACCATCAAAATTAATCAGTTTAGTTAAAATGTGTGTAGATGAAACTTTATGTCGCAAAAAGACACTGGTAGGAGAAACTGAAGACTTTAAGGTGTGCACTGGACTAAGACAAGGGGACGCCATTTCACCCATTTTATTTGACCTTGTCCTAGAAAAGATCGATACAGAATTTTCTAAAACCAGTCCACAAGGGATCCAGCTACAGGATGTGAACATTACAAGACTTGCCTATGCTGATGATGTAGCACTAATAAGTAGCTCCAAAAGAGAATTAATCAGAATGACGCAAAATTGCTACAAAATTGCTGAGAAAACAGGATTACATGTTAATGAAGAAAAGACAGAATACCTGCCCATAAGTAAGAAAACCAGAAAAGATGCACCTCTGACTGTAGATGGATTCAATTTCAAGACTGTTGACCTCTTCAAGTACCTAGGAAGTCTTTTTAGTAATAACAACAGAACAGATATAGAAATAGATGCCTGTTTATCAACAGCAAACAAGATACTTTTTATGCTGTTTGAGGCTTTCCCGGCGCTGCATCTGCTTGATAGGTTCTCGGGACTTACGCCGGATAATATTGTAGAAGCCGCACAATATTTCAGCGAGACAACTGCCCGCCATCTTCAGGTGCTACTGTCGCGTCGCTGAGAAACGCGCCAATTTATATGCTGGCTTTCTAGAACAGCGCAGGCGCCAGCGGGGCATAACGTCATCGAAGACCAATCGTAGACAGCGTCGAATACCAGAGTCCTCTGCTGGAGAAACGGGTCGCAGTCTGCGGAAGCGCGCCGCGGCGCGGGAAATGCGGCCGGGAGCGACGGACCCCGTTCGCGCGCGCGAGGTGTTGGCGCCCGATTTAAGCAGATGCTTTGATCATAAATAAGGATAATACAGTACTGATGAATTTCAGTAATATTGAAAATAAAGCTAGAAGAAGAGTAAAAGCTGAGTTAGGGAACTATGTTATTGTACAAGCTCCATACACAAAATTTCTAGGTATATGAGTGGATGAGCACTTGAGATGGGAAAAGCATCTAGAAGTTTTGAGTAAAAAACTAAGTAAATGCTGCTGTGTGCTGAGAATATTTTGGGAATGTTGCAACACTGAATCTTTGCTGTGTGCCTATTACGCTTATATGAATAGTTCACTTAGATATTGTGTAACCTTCTGGGGAAATACAGTTATGGCAAAACAAGCTTTCAAACTTCAAAAAAGGGCTATTAGAATAATGAAATGGGTTCCCTGTAAAGTGTCATGCAGGGAAATATTTAAAGAATTTAAAATAATGACTCTTCCTAGCTTATACATCTATGAACATATCTGCTTTCTGAAAACTCACCAAGAATTTTCAACATTAAATAATCACGTTCATAACCATGAAATAAGAAACAGATGATTGTCACGGAGACACCCACAAAGAAGCATTCTACCAAACTACAATAAAGAAAATTAAAAAAATTCTTAAATTCAAAGGTATATCTTAAGGAATTTTTACTAAAAGATAGTTTTTATATCACTGAAGAATATCTGAATATGGAACAGTAATATCACTTATATATAATGATATGAAATATTTGTATTTATCATTCAAGTTTTTGTAACAAATAAATATAAGAAATTATATTGTAATTGACTACATCGATACAATGTATATTGTTAATGGATGAATAAAGAGACTGAATTTAATTGAAAAGGAAAAATCCATGGCTGTGCCGGGAGTCGATCCCAGTCGCCCTATGGAATTTGCTTAAATTCTGAGTAGAATACTGCTCACTTCCTTGTCAAAAAGCAGAGGTACAGAGGTAATGCTATTTCAGCTGTTGACTATTAATATTCACTATCAATAACTTCTGACGTCAGTCACCTTTGGTTGCATGATGACAGTATGTGCGCGTGTCATCTTTCCAGATATCTACTGCATACTGATGTTTTAAACTCCTCTCCTTGCCGCTTTCTTGCTGCATTTGTGCCTTGAAAATGGCAGCGCGTGCACCTGTCGACGTTATCAGCGGTTGTCAACTCCTCACCCAGTAGCATTCCCGCAAGTTACTTGAACATTTTATACGCTGGGAGAAACTCAGGTTTGACACTGGTTGACAATGTACAGCGCATGATTCTATGTGGATGATCCCTTCCCGAAACAGTTAACAGGCCACTTATGTCAACTAGTTTTCTTCCATCCTTTAAACGCCCTCAAAATAGTTTTCCCCGTATTTTAACTTGAGCATTTGAGGTCCCAGTTGAAAGAATAATTTGTTTGTTGAAAGGTATTAGAACTTTGGTTGCCGGGATTTTGAGAATAACACTGTTCATGACATGCAGCGTCTTTCTTGCGCCGAGTCTCGCTACAATAGCTCTAGAATTATCATATGCTATTCTGTGTGTATATACATATATATATATATATATATATATATATATATATATATATATATATGTATGTATGTATGTTTGTGACAAGTTCATTAGTATCTTTCAAATGGAAAATGTATAAGGTTTTTGAAGTACTAGATATCCATGAGGACTACGTGACATAGGATTTATGAAAGGAAAATTAGCATACCTCTGTCTTGTACATGTATTATTTATTCTGGTTCTAGCACACTTTGCTGGGGCACTCCTAACGAGACCCTTGTCTCTGATAAACACTTGATGCACCCTGCCATTCTCAAGGCACAAATGAAAGGAAGAAGAAATGTACAAGGAAATTTAATACCTCAGTTCACAGAGGAGAAACAAGGAAGACACCATACACAGAACAAGTGTCAACACAAACAAAGATAACCAGCATCAGAAATATCGATAGTTACTATTAATCAACAGGTAAGGTAGCACTAATTCTGTCCCTCTGTTTTTTGATGAGAGACAGAGCCGGACTCCAAGCAGCATTTAAACAAAATCCACCATCTCTGTTAATAAGGTTGCTTGATAGTCTGATTTCAAAGGCTTCCTCAATAACACTATCCCAATAGCTGGAAGTCCTGTGGAAGAGCGGTGTATTGAACATAAGCATCACACATGCTTACAAGAGCTGAGCAAATCCGCTATTGCAGAACATTACCTTGACACCGGTCATCCTATGGAATACAACAACACTGAGATTCTGGCTTGCACGTCCAGCTATTGGGATAGTGTCATTAAGGAAGCTGTTGAAATCAAACTATCAAGCAACCTTATTAACAGAGATGGTCGATTTTGTTTAAATGCTGCTTGGAATCCAGCTCTGTCTCTCATCAAAAAACAGAGGGACAGAATTAGTGCTACCCCACCTGTTGATTAATAGTAATTATCGATATTTCTGATGTTGGTTATCTTTGTTTGTGTTGACACTTGTTCTGTGTGTGATGTCTTCCTTGTTTCTCCTCTGTGGACCGAGGTATTAAATTTCCTTGCACATTTCTTCTTCCTTGCATTTGTGCCTTGAGAATGGCAGGGTGTGCTCCTCTCGAAATATCGGCGGTGTTCGACGACGTCACCCGGCAGCAAACCCGTAAGTTATTTGAACAAAGCGATGTTGTTTGGACATGCAGGAAATACAGAGAGACAGGAACTGTCGATGACCTGCCTCGCTCAGGCCGCCCAAAGGGTACTACTGTGGTGGATGACCAATACCTACGAGTGATGGCTCAGTGGAATCCTGACAGCAACGCCACCATGTTGATTAACGTTTTTCGAGCAGCCACAGGACTTTTAGTTACGAATCAAACTGTGCACAATAGGCTGCATGTGCGCAACTTCACTCCCAACGTTCAAGGTGAGGTCCATCTTTGCAACCACGACAACAAGCAGTGCGGTACAGATGGGCCCTACAATATGCCGAATGGACCGCTCAGGATTGACATCACTCTTCACCGAAGAGTGTTGCATATGTCTTCAACCAGACAATCGTTAGAGACGTGTTTGGAGGCAACGCAGTCAGGCTGAACGCCTTAGACACACTGTCCAGCAAATGCAGCAAGGAGTAGGTTCCCTGCTGTTTTGAGGTGGCATTATGTAGGGCCTTCGTATGCCACTGGTGGTCATGGAAGGCGTGGTAACGGCTGTAAGATACGTGATTGCCATCCTCCGACCAACAGTGCAACCATATCGGCAGCATATTGGCGAGGCATTAGTCTTCATAGACGATAATTCGCGCCCTCATCGTGCACATCTTATGAATGATTTCCTTTAGGATAGCGACATTGCTCGACTAGAGTGGCCAGCATGTTCTCCAGACATGAACACTATCGAACATGCGTGGGATAGATGGAAAAGGGCTGTTTATGGACGACGTGACGCACCAACCACTCTGAGGGATCTACACCGAATCGCCTTTGAGGAATGAGACAGTTTGGAAGAACAGTTCCTTGCTGAACTTGTGGATAGTATGTCACAACAAATACAGGCACGCATCAATGCAAGAGAATGTGCTATTATGTATTAGAGTTATCAGTGTGTATAGCAATTTGGACCACCACCTTTGAAGGTCTTGCTGTATGGTGATACAACATGCAATGTGTGGTTTTCATGAGGAATAAAAAGGGTGGAAATGATGCTTATGTTAATCTGTATAGGTTCCGGAATTCTCGGTACTGAGGTGATGCAAAACTTTTGTTGATATGTGTATTTTTGTGCATCAGTTTTATTGCTAACTTTATTGTTACCAGGGTTCCTGTTAATTTCTTCAAAGTGAAGTGTTGAACTTGTGTCAAGTTGCCATACCTTGTGATGTGGTCTCCCAGAATTGCATATTTGGTGTCTATGAGTAGATTGCTTATGTAGTTCTAACTCAGCCCTGGCTCACTAGCTCACTAACATAGTCCATCACTTTTGAGCCAAAACTTAACTGGAACCTACTAAAGCAATCTACTATAACCCAGTTTTCCAGTCTAACTCACTTTCCTCTCACAAAAGGTGAACATAAAAAAATGAATTTTCATAATTTTTTATGAAAGGTGACCGTAAGGAAATAAATGAAATGTACTATGGGGAATGTAAGAAACTTTTGTAATTCATAATGTCCATATGGTAATGTATCCGTTTTATTTTTCAAAACAAATCTGTTGTCATCAAGAGGACTCAATGTTTTCTTGATTGTTTCAACTGGTTATATTTCATGTTTTTCACTTTGAACCATAATAATTCTTCTGTTCTATTGTCTCTTAAACAAACAATCTTTATAATGTTCTAAGCTTGTTCCATTTTTGACAATACTTTTCTTAACTCCCTTAGTTTTTTTTCCTTCTTTTATCGCCAACTTTATAAACATACATTTTTGCTCTCAGACCACGAAATTCTTCCATTATTTTTCCATTTAATTCATCTTTCATTTTTCCTACAACTTTCTTGTTAATTTGTGGTATACCATAAATATTATTTTCAGGATAATCACTAGTATCAAATTTATTAATCATAGATTTCATACTACATAAAAACATTAAGTTCATGTATTATAGATGTAACTGTCTGTAACTTGATAATAAAACTCAATATTTTCTCCATATTTTGGTTTCATTATTCTGTAGTGAAAATCATAGATCAGTTGTTTAGATAAATCAAGTACCCTCATTCCAATATAGTTTGGTTTATTAAATGTGGTTTTTGTCTTATTCCTATGAATAACAGCAAAATTTTCATAAAATGTAGTTCTTGCTTTAAAGTTTGGCTTTGCTATTAATTTACCAGACTTTTCTCCAACAGAAACTAATTTTATATCAACTCTATTTCCAATATCTCGATTGTCTTGCCAAAGTTTATTGTAAGTTTATAGAAATGTTCTTGAAAATCATTTTTGGCTTTACTTCTTGTTTCTGTATTTGCAACTATATACTTCTTCAACCAATCAGATTGTTTAAATTTTAAAACTCTATGTATTTTTGTTAATTTCATTCCTAATGACAAATACTGCTTAAGAATTCTAAAATGAACTACATATTCATTTTCGTTTTCTAATGTAGTCAGCAATTTGCTTTGTTTAGTCCCGGACACAATTTTATTTTAAGGAGCTACTGGTAAATCTTTACGTAAATCATGTAATTCTTTTCAATACTCTAAAGCCACTTCAAAAATATATCTAATTTTAGCAGTATGTAAAATTTCACTTATCTTTGTACAATCGAAATTATTTGGTTCATCCCAATCAAATTCACCATATGGTAAATATTGACTCATACCATATCCACATAAATTATTCATATCTAAATACGCTATATAATTCGATATCTTTTTAATATCAAAAATTCTTCATATACTTACTGTTTGCTTTAACGTATCTTTTACAACACTGTGATATTCCTGGTCTAATTCCTTTTGCAAGAAATAAAATATAGTAAATCTAATTCACTTTTGTCATTTTCAACAGTGCATCCCAAGATAATACTGGTGCAGTAAAATACCAAGATGAATGCAAATCATATGTTTTTATACAACTTCTTCTAAAATTTTCTGATATATCATACAACAGCAATACAACAGTTTTGATATACAGATCATGACATTCACCTAAATTTTATATATTAATTTTTTTCCAAACTATTTTTTCATGTTTATAATCTTCATCACTTATTTCACAGTCATTCATTTTACTGCAAAATTCTTCCTTTGCTGGTAATTGTGTCTCTTCTCATTTTTACCAAGAATCCATGAAATCATATCGATATACACCTTTTCTGATCGTTAAATTAAATAACTATTCTTGGAATACTTTTCTAATGTTTTTCATTTCTTCTCTTTTCAAATTTGATGAAAGTTCATCAACTGAAGAAGCCATAAATTTAAATATGTCAGTAAATCTCATTTTAAAACTTTCTCCTCTCTTACCAACTCCAATATATCTGTGTTAGTTGTTTGGTATAATTCTTTTTCTTTTTCATCATAACCAAGTTCTTTCATGAACAGATATGGATCATATCCTGATAAATTATGTAAATGAACTGGTATAAAATTCGGATGTTTTAACTGAAAGTTACATTTATTAGATAATGGATTTATAAATTTTCCAGTTAAATGATCTTGATGATGAAACTTTTTAATTTTTAGTGAGTAATAATACTTACACAATCTACATTTTGTCGATCTTGCACATCTTAAATGTTTTTCAGGAGTTTATGGTTTCATTTCCTCAACTTCAGAATAAATTCTTTTAATATCTTCACCTCCTTTTTTATTCATTCAATAAATTTTTATGACAATTTGATCCTATATAAGCAACAGGATCTTTATAATGTCCATTTACATATTTAATATAATAACAGAATCAACTTGTTCATGTTTTTGATATTTTATTGTACATGAATTTTCTGGATTTCATTGTTAGTTGTCCATCTTGATTAATAACCTTTGAAAATCAGCATAAATAACGAAGGAACTTTCTGCACACCTTGATGTGTGATTATCTACTTTTTATTTACTAGTGAAATGGAGTAAACATAATTACAAATAAATTTTAGTTCTTCACTTTCATTAATTTGAATCAAAACAAATCTACATAAATTTTTTAAATAATAATAGTGTGAATTATTTTATTTTTTAAAATAAAGGAGATTTATATCTTTCTCTTTCTTACTTTTTGTTATTTTTAATGGATACAATTGACAATTTTCATGAAACAAATAAACATTGATTATTTTCAGTTTTTGTATTTTGATCAACCACTGCAGGAAATCCAAAATTTTTAAGTTTCTGATCAAGATCATTAACGACATTTTTATATTCACCAACTCTTCCCACCATTTTTATCTGCAGTATACAGGGTAAGTTACTAACTGTTGCCACCAAGAGTAACTCTGAAAGCATGATAGGAGCTGAAAAGGTGTGGGTCAGATTTGCATGGGGAAATGGGGGCCATAATATGACGTTGGTTTTTTGTTACTAGGCGGGGTCACTTCAGAGATATGAAGGTCAACTTTGTTTCTTTTTTTAAATTGAGGTGCTATAGTTCGGTGCTTATTTTCTGATAGCAAATCCAATGACGTGTAATAGCAAGGTCTTTGAAGGTCAATGGAGGTCATGAAGGAGGTCTGAACATCCATTTACAAAAGTAGTTTGAAGTGATGACCATTGATATCAATGCAATGCTGCGATCTTTTTATCATGGATTAAGTGGTATTCCTTATCACATTGGCACTTAGTGAAGCACATGCTCTGACAATTCTCTCTTGCATATCTTCAGGTGTAGTTGAAATGTCTTTATAAAGAATATCTTATACGAATCCCCACAAGGAAAAAATCAAGAGGCGTCAAGTCTGGCGAACGATCCTGCCACGACACATCTCCTCCGTGTCCAATCCAATGATTTGGCAACTGACTCTGCAACTCATCACTTGCCAACAGCGAAGAATGTGGCGGACACCTGTCATGTTGATACCACATTCTGTTCCTTGATCCTAAAGGTATTTCTTCCAATGACAGACCTAATGTTTCTTGCAGGAATGTCGTGTACTTCCTGCCATTAAGATTTCCTTGGATGAAATGGGGGCCTATAATTGTGTCCTCCAGAATCCCACACTGTACATTCACTGACCACGGTATTTGGTGTGCAACTTGTCACAGCCTACATGGATTTCCCAATAATGCATGTTATGCAAATTAACATTCCCATGTTTTGTGAATGCAGCCTCATCAGTAAATAACATCAAATTAATAAATGTGTCATCTGTCTGAATCTGAAGTTGGGCCCATTGGCAGAATTCAATGCAACGCATACAATCTGTACAAATTAATTCTTGGTAGACACTGATATGGTAGGAACGATATTTGTGGCCATGTGGAACATGAATAACACTACTCTGGCTCATGCCAGATTCCCTTGCGATTTGATGCGAACTAACAAAAGGTTCTCAAACCACAGTGGCAGGAGTACCAATTTCCATTTACTCATTAGTAACGTTCCTATTCTGGATATGTTTCTGATGCATTAATGATCAAGTTGTTCTCAATTTATCATACACGTATTTAAATTTACTATGTGTAGGGTAAGTATGTTGAGGATATCTTTCAGCATATAAGTTTCTAGCTCTCAATGAATTTCGTTGGCATTGTATGTAAATGAGAAGCATATCAACTTGTTCTTGGAAGGAATACATCATTCAAATTCGCTTGATTTGACAATGCTTGTCTTATCATTCATATTAGTATTGTACTGCTGACCATCGAATGGTGTTTACATGTTAATGACATGTCATATGGATACACCATATTCCGCAAATATTTGCTATTTGTATGATATATGAGAGAGAACTATCAGAGCATGTGCTTCGATAAGTGCAGAAGTGATAAGGAATACCGTTCAATCCATGATAAGAAGATTGCAGCACTGCATTGATACCAATGATCATCACTTCAAACACCTTCTTCAAGTGGTCGTTCATGCCACCTTTTTTACCTTCTTTGACCTTCAAAGAGCTTACAGTTACACATCATTGGATTCGTCTCGATAGCCGCTATCAGAAAATAAGTACCAAACTATAGCATCGATTTTGAAAAAACAAAGTTGACCTTAATATCTCTGAAGACACCCCATCAAGCAGCAAAAAACCAGTGTCATATTACTCGTGATGGCTATAGTTAGTGACTCACCCTGTATAACGCAGATTTTATAGGCTACAGAAGACATTTTTGATCATTGTTTTTCACATTAATATACGCTTTTTTATTTTTGTTGTATCTGGTAATTCAATGTAAGATGATCCTCTCTATGGAACATACCTGTTAATTAATAGTTGTAAGCCAATGATTCTATCTAATGACTGTCTTGATCCACGTGCTTGAAAATCACCCATTCTTGATAGAATATTTTGTTTTTCAATCTTAAATTTTTTAATTATACCTCTTTCATTTGTGATTCCTTAGTTTTCTGTCTGGAGCTGAAATAGCGTAATATTTATGATTGTCTGCCTTTGGTACTCAGAAAAAAGTCTTAAGGTTATTTTCAATCTATGATATATTCTTAGATTATTTTTTACAATTTTTGTAAGTTTCGTTTTTATGTAGTTAAGAAATGATCACGTTTAATTAACTTTGTATTATTAACAAAATTTATAGCTTGTAATCTATTTTGAAATGCACTATTGCCTACATAATATCTAACTGTTTTTCTCTTACATGGTTTCTCATATAAATTAGTATCAGAAAGGAAACAATGTTTCTTTATTAGTTCTAGTTTTATGTTTTGCAAACACATCAGCAGCAGATGGAAATATTTTTTCAATATTTATCTTTATTTGTTGTAGATTTTAGTTTTTCAAAGATGTCTTTAGAAAGTGGAAACATTTTTTCTCAATGCTTTACCTTCTTTAGTTTCAAAATCATCATCATCATTTTAATTTTATGGTAAGGTAATTATTTCCAAATACTTCCTATTCACGGATTTAAATTTGTGATGTAATGTATTTTAATAAATCTAATTAGACTGGCTTTATTTAATTTAGTATTTCCTATTAAATTATTCCTTTTATAATAATCACAAAGTTGAACAAAATTAAGTATGAGATGATTGTCCTTTCTTATTTTTCACACATTCTAAAACACCTTTTTTACGTTTACTATTGTAGTTGTGTTTGTGAGAAGGATTTTTGTAAAAACAACCTAAACTTTTTATCTCTTGACAAGCTTTACATTTATTTGCTGCTGTATCAGTTTCTTGTTTCTCTTCATTTTCCATTGACAATAATATTTTTCGATGTTCTTCACTCAGAATTCGTTGTAAATGATTTTTATAATAATATTTAGAAATTTTTTTCCTCATACACAACGAATTCGATGATCATTATAATTTTTTACATAATATTCATATATACATTGTCTACATGTTGTTCTATATCCATATTTTGTATATTTATGTGAAGTAAAATTATCAATTGACTTCTCAGAGTTGCAGTATTTACAAAATTTGGATTTGACAATTGAACCAGCTCAACTTATGTAGAAAAAAATTTATTAGGTTTGTGAAGTCGAAGTCCTAATTCTGAAGCTCTAACTTCCAATTAATTGACTTTCAGACTGTTTAGGCTCGCCATTTATTAGAAATAATTTTTATTAGATTTGTAAAAAAATGAAAATTCAAAAATTAATTCATTCATTGAAGAAAAACATGTATTAATTACAAATGATACTTTAAACTTTATTCATTATGGAATTTCAGTGAGTAGCATCCCACTCTCTGGAAATAATTACGATCTTGAATATACAGCAATAAAATATTATGATCACTTATTTTTAAATGAAAAAAATAAAAGTCTAATAAAAAATGTTTTTAGTAAATGGGGCCAATTCCAGCGGCAGCTGAAGCAGTACTTCCAGTCTCAGACTAAAGTCTGCTTCAGCTGAGGCTAACGCAGTTGTCGATAATTCAAAAAAACATACGATGAATATATTGAAATTTATTCAAAAGAATGATTATTAATTAAATTCAGGAAGTTGGTTTAGAGGTATTTGGGTCCTTTATTTGAAGAGAAAAATGTATTAATTACAAATAATATTTTATCTTTTCTGTATAATATTACAGGCACCAAAGATCTGATGCCTGGAATTGTGACAAAAAATAAAAGACATTATGTAGAATTTCTTAAACAAAACGAAATTTCTTATACAGAAATTATGTATGATGATCCACTAGCTTTCCTACTTCGTAGGTGACTGGCACTGAGCTCAGTAATTGTTCAGGTTCATCTTGTATAGGACAAATAAGGCAATTTTATAATCTAGACGATGTTGTTTGTGTTATTTCTAACAAAAAATGGTTCAAATGGCTCTGAGCACTATGGGACTCAACTGCTGTGGTCATCAGTTCCCTAGAACTTAGCACTACTTAAACCTAACGAACCTAAGGACATCACACATACTCATGCCCGAGGCAGGATTCGAACCTGCGACCGTAGCACCAGCGCGGCTCCGGACTGGAGCGCCTAGAACTGCACGGCCACCGCGGCCAGCTTATTTCTAACAGAAAATTTCCAAGACAAAACTTTCAAGGTCTAGTTTGTGTTCATGAGACTATTCTGTTTTTAAGTGTTTAACTATTTGCTCAACAGTTGCTGTGTACCTGGTGTTGTTATCTACGGCTCTAAGTATATGTAAGCATATACACTACAGGGTCATTGTGGCGGCATATTTGGTATGGACACTGGTTGCCAGTTAAGGATGAGCAGTCTGTTTCCAACCTTTTGGCTGATTGCAACATGCATCTGTTGCTCCCAGTATCAGTGGGCCTACTGTTGTTGTGTGACATTAGTGGCTATATCCATTGTCATATTAGTAGTCCTCCTCACAGGGTTCAGGTGTGCCATTTGTGGTCTGTGGACGAGCAGGCAGGCTGTGTGTGGCGTGCAACTGTTGCTTGCAGTGTATGGAGGCCCACCTGCTGCAATGCGACACTGGTGGCTACGCCAGGCGGCACGTTGAGGCCAGCCTCGTCGGGCATTGGCGCGAGCTGTGGGCTGTGAATGAGCAGGCGTGCTCCCACCTCAGGGCTGAGTGTGGCACGCAGTTGCTGCTCACGGGATAGTGACAGCTGCAGCGACAGTCCTGCAACAGCACACTGCAGTTGATGAGAATCTGACAGCAAGGTATCAGCGAAATTTTTATTTTATGATATCTTGTCTAGGGGAACTCTCAGTCTAGGGGCAACGTTTTTCATTAGTAATCAAAATGTCTTTGGTCCAGGTTTGAACACACCCACTGCTTACATACTGAATAAAAAAGCATATCACCAATGGTGACCGAAGGCTCGTGGTATAAGGGGTCACCCTCGGTCTGCCAGTACCCTTGTCGAAGATGGTGGAAGAGAGGACAGTGTTTCAGACAACATCTTGTCCTTGGTGTGGGGAACTCGCCCTAAAAGGTGGAAGATCAGCAACACTCAACAGCATGAAGATGCAGAAGGCAATGTAAAGCAAACACTTAAAGGCGCATAATCTGTATCCAAAGGAGATGTAGCCTGTAGTTGAAAAAGTGTCAGTATGATATCTCCATTGGCAAACGACTACAAGTATGCTAGAACCATTAGGAATAAGAGATGTAGCTAGTGAATGGCTCCGACCATACCTAGCAGACATGGTACAAAGACCAGAAATAGCATATACCTCAAATAAAACTAAACTTTTTGCAAAACACTTATCAGAACCAAAATACATTAACATAGGGTAGCATATTAGGGCCAATAACGTTCCTGATGTACATCAGTGACTTTCACCAATAGTGTTAGTCATAGGGAAAACATTCTTTTTCCTGATAACAGCAGTACTACAGTCACTGGAGAAATAATAGAAGTCCTTGCAGAGAAAATAAATGAAACACTCAAGGAAGCTTATGACAGGTCGATATGCAGTAAAGTAACACCACAGTCTAATATAACAGTCGTGACACTTCGCCTCGATTTTGTTGCCTACAGCGCCAGCAGCGCCCCAAGCGGCTGGTAGGTTACACTGTGAGTTCGGCGCGATCGTGAAGGAGAATAGTGGTTGTTTATTTTGATTTTTACAATGGCTTTTACTGGCGGGAGCGTTTGTAGCGCAATAAATTGCACCAACAACAGAAAGAAGACACCAAAGCTGTCTTTTTTTAGGTTTCCTAAGGATCCTGAGAGGTATAACCATCATGTTACTAAACTGTATCGTCAGGATTCACTTGCAAACTATATGTGTATAAATGATGAATGTTTCGTTTTAGGAGCAGAAAATGGCTTGTTAATAGCAGGCGAGAAGACCTCATGAAGAAAGACCCAGTGTACCTGTATAGTAATATTAGGTTTTGTTCGCTACATTTCGAACAAAACCAGTTCATGAACGCAGACAACAACAAACTCGTGTGGAATGCAGTACCCACCCTGTTTGACACTCCTAATAAGCCACCTCAGCTGAAGATGAAGAGGAAACTGCCACAAAGATTCGACAGTCAATCTAAAGCAGTAAAACAGTCCTATGACACAGAAGCAGCTGGTTCAGCTCACCATGTATCAGTGCCAGATTCGTGTGAATCGTCAACACAGACCTGCTTTGACGATGAAGTGGTTAGATTAAGTGCAGCTGTTCGTGTCTTGCAAAAGCGTGTGAAGTGTCAGAATGTGCAAATCGCTAGACTTCGAGCGAAACTATTACGGGACAAGGAAAGTGCCTACAGACAGCGACAGAAATTGTATCAGAAGGAGCAAGTGAACAAGGACAAACGAATGTTAAAGACTATAGGATCCCGATATTTAAAAAAAGATGCCCTTGACTTGTTGTTAAGAAAGATTAGCATGCCATTGAAAGAGAAACGTGCTGCAAGATGGAAAGACGAAAATAAGCTGTTTGCTCTAAATTTACTATATTACAGCACTCAGGCATACAGGTTTTTATCAGAATGTTTTATGCTTCCATCAGTGCGTACACTACAAAGGTATGTGGAAGGCATACAAATAAAATGTGGGATAAGTGACAATATATTCCATCTTTTAAAGCAAAAGGTGCAACATTTTTCTGATAATGATAAACTTGTGAATATGTCATTGGATGAAATGTCGCTAATGGCAAATTTGACATATGACAGCACTTCTGACACTGTTATTGGTTTTGAGGACTTGGGGTTTACACGCACAGCTAAAATTGCCAACAGTGTGTTGGTGATAATGATTAATGGCATTTTTTCATGTTTCAATTAACCATTGCTTTACTGTTTTTGTAAAGGAACAGTGGGAGCTATTCATTTGACTGCTATATTTTATGAAGTAGTCAAAAGACTTAAGGAAATTGGCTTGGTTGTGAAGACCTGTGTGACTGATCAGGGTTCAAATTTTGTGGACTGGAGAAAGAGACTGGGAATTACACAAGACAATCCAAGTTTGGTATATGAGGAGCAGAAGATCTATTTCTTCTATGACACCCCACATTTGTTTAAGAGCATCAGAAACAACCTATTTAGGTATGACATAATTCATACATCAAATGATGGTTTGGTTGGTACTGCTTCTTGGAAGGACATTTCTCAGCTCTATTCAAATGACTTGCACAGGAAATACAAGTTAGCTCCCAAGCTGACTAAAAAAGCTGTCGAACTGCCAGCTTTTTCAAAAATGAAAGTGGGTACTGCAGTTCGTGTGTTAAGCCATACAGTGGCAGCTGGTATTGACACACTTGTGTTTTGTGGTAGTATGCCATTATCTGCAACTGGCACTTCAGACTTTTGTCAGAAAGTTAATGACATTTTTGATATCTTTAATACATACAGTGTGAAAGGGCCTGTGCATCTAAGGAACTGTATTAGGAGTGATTCAGAGCATCTGGATGTTCTACATGTGATGAAGCCATGGATTCACTCTTGGAAATTTGTAGGCTCTGATGGAAAAGATTACTCCCTGAGGATAAAATGTGTAAAGGGGCTTCTAAGCAATATATGTGCTTTGGAAATGCTTGCTGCCGAGGTACTGACTGGAACAAAATTGTACTTATTCTCACGTAAAATTAACCAAGACACATTGGAAAACTTTTTTTCAACTATAAGGCAGAGAGGTGGTTTTTGCAGCAACCCATCTCCAAGGCAGTTTTGTGCTGCATTTAACAACTGTACACTAAGCAAACTGATAAATTCTTCTAATGTGGCAAGCAGTAATTGTGAAGGAATTGACTGGGGTCAGGCAATACTGGACATGAAATCTGCTCAAACATTAAAGGTCTCACAGTTGTTATGCAGTAGTGATACAAGTTCTGCAACAAAGCTACCAAATGTGGAAGTTCCAGCAGACCTTGGAGAACAAAACAGTATGAGATATGTGTTTGGTTACATCTTGAAGAAACTTTTTTCTTTACATAATTGTGTCAAGTGCAGGAATCTACTTGTAGACAACAGCCAGGACTTAGATGCAAATGACAAATTTTATTGCCATTTCAAAAGTTACGAAGACAATTTTGGAAGCTTGGTTATTTGCAGTGAAAATATTTGTTTATTTTTTAGGGATTGTGAAAATCAGATGGCTTCAGTTTTTGATGAACATTCTTACAAGAAAAACTGTGGTGAATTATATGTGAACTTGTTGATGGCTGTCCCAAGTTTTCCTCCTGGATGTTGTGAAGAAACTAAGCTGCTGTTAATCAAGTTATTTGTTAAAGTGAGACTCGTTTACGGGCTGAAATATTGGAATCAAGACGTAGTTTCTAACAACAAGAAAGCAAATAAGAAA